>NW_010199734.1:30617-32749 GCF_000695765.1 Mesitornis unicolor
AGTTTTGGGGACTTGGGCTGAAGCAGTTTTGTGCGTGAGGGAAACTGCAGCTGTGGGCAGACCCATACTGGACTTTTGAGGACTTTTTCTCCTGTGGAAAGGGTGCCACGTAGAACCAGAGAGAGAGGCTGCGCAGAGCCCTGCCTACCCCTGAGGAACACATGGAGCCAAACCGAGGACAATCCCCACTCCCATCCCCCTGCACCTCAAGGCGAGGAGAGGGGGAGGTGAAGAAACCGGGAACAAAAGTTGAGCCCGGGAAGAAGGGAGGGGTGGGGGGAAGGTGTTTTGACTTTAAGATCTGGTTATATCTCCCATTGTTCTACTCTGATGTTGGTAACAAATTAAAATCGTTCTGTTCTGTTTTGGTTTTATTCTTTATGATGAGTCTGTCTTTTGGCCTTTTTTTTCCAAGTGATGAGAAGCCCTCCCAGTCCTTATTTTGACTAGCCCTTTTTCTGGGATATCGTGGTGCTCAGTTATGCACTGGGCCTAAACCACAACACTATTTAAGTAAAATAAATAGAAATCAAATGGAAATTTTTATTCAAGTATGGATACAAATAATTATTTATGTAATAATCAAGCATCAGGACTAAAAGCAACTCAAAGTGTATGTGCTTTCTAAATATGTAACTGTCCTTACATAGTCCCATACTTTGCAATATCTTAACATAGAGGCTTTCCAGGAAGGGGAGTTACTGTTGAGTTTATGGTTCCTTAAATCCTTTATTAAAACTGCGCTCCATTTAGTACCTACAAAATAAAGCTGTGACTAGGAAGCCAAATGTGATATAGCAACAATATTTCATCCTGGCTGGTATAATTTCATCATTATCTTATGTGATCTCTTTTGTCTGTTGAATCAATATCAACATAATATGAATACGGTTGCATATAATTGAGACAAGACCTTTTTTCCCCCTCCTTGCTCAATCTACTATGGATTCCAAATCATGGCTAGTGTTCCTAGATACTACTGGACTTACTTTTCTGAAGTAATGTTGTTATCAATGGGAAGAATCTATTGTTATTACCTTCTTTGGTAATGGTATCTTGTCATAAATCTGAATTTTAAAGGAATAGTTTAGATTAGTGTTTAAACATTTAGTTTGAAAAAATAATTGTAAACTTAAACCAGTAATTAACAAAGAGTCACAGGATATAGTATAGAAGTTGCTTAAAGTTAAATGAACTGCAATGAATGTGGAAGAAAGGAGAGTTCACTTTTGACGTTGATAAAAAGTGGGCAGACCACTAACTACTAGAGCACTCCAGTGAAAGTAACTACAGACATTGTCTTTTGTGTCTCCAAATTAAGAGTCTGAAAAGCACGCAACATTTCAGTTCAGCCATGCACAAATTACTGGGTTTAACACCAGCCAAATTTTGTGAAAGTGACAGCATTTGTTACACAAGAAGCAATTATCTGTAGTTCTGACAGTACTCTATGGAGAACTTGCCCAAATCAACTCATAGGCTATGACTTGAGCCAAAGATGCTTTTATGCTATCAATTTACTGTCAGAATCCCTTTTGTAAAATCAAAACAATAATGCACATATAGATTCCTTT
This sequence comes from Mesitornis unicolor, assembly GCF_000695765.1. Classification (NCBI taxonomy): domain Eukaryota; kingdom Metazoa; phylum Chordata; class Aves; order Mesitornithiformes; family Mesitornithidae; genus Mesitornis; species Mesitornis unicolor. The sequence goes on from NW_010199734.1 coordinate 32,192, forward strand.
TTAAGTAGTTTCTGAATACTGCTCTTTCCCAGCAAAAGTATGCTCATATTCTCTATAACATAAAATGCCATCTTGACAGATTACATCTATCACTGAAATCAGGAATAGAAAAACCTCTTAACACCAACGTAGCATTAACAAGCAGGCATTCTTTATTTGACGTCAGGTGTGAGGGGCATTATTTATTCCGCCCAAGCTTGTACGAGCATGGCCACTTTTCTTAGGGTATTTATACACAAAAGTTTCAGCATTTCACAAGCAAAGTCACAGTGATTGGTTGCAATTTAAATATTATTATAATGCATTTAAATATTTGCTTAATCATTCTCAAATCAACTATGCTTGGTACAAGGGGTCTTTCAGTGGTCTCTGGTGGTCCCTGGTGGATCTGAAGAGCCACTCTTACTGTTCTTGGTTTTTTAACTTCATTTATTAATTCCCCTTATCAACCAGTATCTCCTAGTCTATCTGCAGTCCTTCAAAATGTACTAGAATGTATCAATGTGCCAGGATATTTTGGTTCCAATTACTAAGTTGGCTTTAATTATAAAGAAAACA
>NW_010199734.1:32772-50874 GCF_000695765.1 Mesitornis unicolor
TAGGCCCCCTTGTAACATGCACTTGATCTTGTTGCTTTAACCAACACCTATCCCCTACAAACAACTCCACAGAAGCATCAAGTATCAGAAATGACTACTTCACAGAAAAGAATGATGGAGCTAAACAACAGTGCAAGCTCACTAGCCTAAAGTTGTGAAAGTTCAGCTTGTAATACTCCTCAGTTAAAAATAAATTCAGCTAAGGAAGTTGGGTTTTTTGATTCATCTACAGCAAGAGAAGCAGGGTAACACATCTATAGATTTCTACAAGCCAGAAAGAAGCTGCATGAACTAGAATAAGAAAAGTAATTCTGAGGACTTCACCTATAAAATAATCTGTTACGGCCACCTTTTCTGTGTACCAACAATTGGATGATTGTGTCACATAAGGAGAGAACTCAGCTGTTGCTTAAATGGGCAGCATGAGAAAACATTATCTAGGACTGTGTGTTTTTCCAAATGTTAAGAGAGAAAGTAATTCCCAGCATTCCAGCAGGACCCAGAAGTTAATGTACCAGTTACCTTAAGCTAATTCATAAAATGCTGATGGAAAGAATTTGTATTTTGATGACACAAATAACATCCAAATTTCTTTTCATTTCAAAAGTATAGATACTTTTCACTTCTAATACTTATTCAAAACTGAGATTACTTTGCACTACAAAGAGCTTTAAAATTGCAACTTTTTAGCTATCACTTCATTAGACTTGATGTTGTCAATTCTTACACAAAAGAGCAGTCCACTTTACAAAGTAGCAGGAAAAAAAGAAAAGTAACCCGAGAATTAAACTACCTCTTAGTGCGTATTGTCAAAAAACCCAAAACACATGAGAGAAAAGGTGTTTCAATGTTGCCCTGGCAGAGGAACAACTTGGGGGAGTGGAGGGAGGAGATTATGTCTCTGTTACCTACACATGTTTTATTTGCCACTGTGAAACCAGATACTGGTATTAACGATTCATAGCCTAGGAACAGAACCAGATGAAAAACACTTCGTTCAAAAGGGGAAGGAGACAATGTATTGGTTAAAAGAGGAAAACAACTTCCCTTTCCAGAGACAGAAATAGCCTTGAGGCAGCAAGAACTGAACTCAGTACAACCAATCTTTACATGAAAAGTGAAAAATGAAATTTATTTCTCTAAAGGAAAAAAATGCACATATTTTTGTGCTTCCATATTATTACAAACTTACTGCTTTGAACTAAAAGCAATCTGCTTTTATAAAACTGTTTTAAGTAATAGCTGCATAAAATATCAGTGTTTTTCCTGACTGAGTGATGGCTGTTCTGGAGAAGTTGTGCTTTGCAGGATGTTTTCCACTGCAGATGAAGAACCTCAGCTGTCCAAAGTCAAAGATCAAACTCAGTAATTCAGATTTACGTACTGAATCTCATTCACCTAGAAACAGTATGGCAGATTCAAGACCTTTACTAATGTGGGTGACTCAGTCAGGGTAATTCTTTAAAAAAAAACAAACAAAAACAACAACAAAACAAAAACCACCACAAACACACGCAGTCCAAAAAGAAAAAAAAAAAAGGAGCTGGTAAGGTAGAATCCAGCTTTACTGGCAATTTGGTTTACTAAATAGCTGCTGAACAGTTAGGAACCTAAACAAGCTTCACTGTTAATTAGCTCAAAAATTAGATGTCAATACCCACAAGAACAAAGGTTTTTCTACTACAGTCTGGGAAGCAGTGACCTTTAGATGCAGCTGGTCACCCCAAAATTACCAGAAGCCACAAACACACACACACACACACACACACACACACACAAAAGAATCTTAACAGATCCACTTTCCATTTTTTTATAGAGAACGTATGTTTGTAATGAAGGCACAAGCCATTATCAAGTAATCAGCATGTTTTAAGAAGTGGACAATTCCTACTTGCCTTCAGTTGCATGTATGCCTGACAAGTCTTAAACAGTATACCAGTCACGCTGTACAAACTGGGGCAGGATCAAAAATGAACATCAACTGGAAGAATTACGTTCAGTAACATCAGTCATTGTGGGTTGAGCCGGTTACACACCAGAGGAAGAAACAAGATGAAGATGCTTCTGAACCTACTTCTAAAGATGAGGCATAAGACAGTGACGCCGACATCAGTCTTGCTTGTTCTGAACGCAACTACCTAAGCTCATGCTGTTTTAAACTGCCTCAGTGACTGAAAAGCAGAAATAAGCAGACTCAGTTACACACTCAGCACATGCTTCACTATAATTTACATGCAAATGGATGCTGTCAGCAATTATTCACCTTCAGATTCATATCTGACATTTTGCATATGAAAGCAAGAGTACAGTTACAGTTAAAGTTGACTGAATACCAAGCTGGCTTCCCTTACTGTTTATACACTGGCACCTTCACACTATTTGATAGGCATTTGTTAGTTTGACCCATAGCTGCTTTGTGGAAAGAGCACTTAAAAGAGATAGAGAAAAAAGGCAGCAGCATAGAACTTCTTTGCTGCATTAAAGCTTGTCCTAGTTCCAGCTAAATAGAGCTAATTTTTCTCTTTACATTATTATCCTGTAGTATTAGTATTATTGTTTCATTAAATCTGTTAGTTTTATTTTCCAACCCATAAAGTCTCTCTCCCTTCTTCTCTTTTCCCTTCTGAGGAGGGGAGAGGGGTTAATAGAGAGCATCTGTCCAAGATTTAGTGGCCAGCCCAGCCCTAAACCACGACAAAACATTTTTTCTGCATTTTTAAATTAGTTGACCATCTCTTCTGTCTGTTCCTCACACCCCCAAGGACAACCCCAAGTCCAAAGGAGTATCACAAAGGCTTAAATTTATTTGAGTAGTACAAGAAAAAAAAACACCACCAAAAAACCCACACAACAAAGCAAACCAACCACATACACACTTGGGAGTTCCCAGTCCAGTACAAATGCACTGAAGTATGCTGGTTGAAAATCTCCACAGAGTTTGTGTTTGCCACTACTCTTGATCAATTTCATTGGACAAAACTGACTGCCAAGCAATTCTAAACTGAAAGGCAAATACAAACATGCACCTTTACTGGTTGCACCATCCTTTCAGACTGATTTGAGAAGAATGTGAAGGTGACTAAGGAGACTGAGAAGGTAGAGACAATACACAACCACTCTTCTCAAAAAGGACAATACTCAAGGGAAGACGCTGTGAACTTGTATTCTCTAACTGTAAGAAGGCTTATTCCATCTAATTATTACGTTGGACAAAAAGTAATTGTGTTGGTTTTTTTGTTTGTTTTATAGATGGACATACATATATTGAAATTTAACTAATTTAATTTTAAACCACAAATTCATTATGTAACTTAAAAGCTGACAGTTCAAGCTTGTTTTAGAAAAAGAAAGTGCACAATTTCATTAACATTTTTTTGGTGGCAATTTCAAAATGGAAAATCAAAAGGAACATTTTCATCATAGTTTGCTATATTTGTTCGGAGAAGGAAAAAAACACTCTACAAGTTCATAAAATGTTATGAGATGTAGGTAGTAAAGGTGCTTTAAAACTACAACAGTGTCAGGATTGGTTTAATAGATTTTGGTCCAGACATTTTGATGTTAAAGATGCACCATCCTCAGGAAGGCCACAAAGAGTTTCCCACACTTCTGTCACAATAACCCCATGCAGCACTACAGGCTTGGGGAGGAGTGGTGAGAAAGCTGCCAGGCAGAAAAGGACATGGAGGTTCTGGTGACAGCCAACTGAACATGAGTCAGCAGTGTGCCCAGGCAGCCAAGAAGGCCAACAGCATCCTGGCTTGTATCAGGAATAGTGTGGCCAGCAGGACTAGGGAAATGATCCTTCCCCTGTACTTGGCACTGGTGAGGCCACACATTGAATACTGTGTTCAGTTTTGAGGCCCTCACTACAAGGACATAGAGGCAATGGAGTGTGTCCAGAGAAAGGCAATGAAGATCGTGAAGGGTCTGGAGAACACGTCTTATGAGGAGCAGCTGAGGGAGGTGGAGTTGTTTAGTTTAGAGAAGAAGAGACCTTATTGCCCTCTACAGCTACCTGAAAGGAGGTTGTAGCGAGATGGGTGCTGGTCTCTTCCTCCATGTAACCAGTGACAGGACAAGAGGAAATAGCCTCAAGTTGCATCAGGGGAGGTTTAGATTGGATATTAGGAAAAATTTCTTTACTGCAAGAGTGGTCAAGCACTGGAACAGGCTGCTCAGGGTTGTGGTGGAGTCACCATCCCTGGAGGTGTTCAAGAAGCCTGTGGATGTGACACTTCAGAACATGGTTTAGTGGGCATGGCGGTGTTGGGTTGACAGTTGGACTCGATGATCTTAGAGGTCTCTTCAACCTTAACGATTCTGTGATTCTGAGCTGATAATAGCTGATAACAGGTGATGACAAATGGATCATCTACAACAGCAGCAAATGAAAAAGATCACAGAGGAAGCATGATGAACCAGACCAAAGCACTTCAAAAGTAGATATTCAAAGGAAGGTGATACTGTCAGTCTGGTGGGATTTTCAAAGGTATTTTGCATTGCTTCCAAGGAACCAAATCATTACTTTGTCATCACCTGGATAAATTAAATTATGCCATCAAACAGAAGCATCCAGAATTGGTGAATCACAAGAGTGTTGTGTTTCACCATGATAATGCCAGATCACAGACCAGTTTGGCCACTTGTCAAAACTTGTTGCAGCTTGGATGGGATGTGTTACCACATCCACCAGACCTGGCACCATCAGACTGCCATTTGTTTTGTTCTTCACAAAATACCTTGAATGGTAAAACCTTCGCTGCTGATGAGGATATCAAATCGGCCTTGGAACTGTTTTTTGCTGAAACAGATCAGAACTTATTTGAGCATGGAATCATGAAGTTGCCTGAAAGATGGCAAAAGGTAATTAAACAAAATTGATAATATATTGTTTAATACAGTTTGTTTCCCATGAAAAATTGACCTTTCATTTACCTAGGAAAAAAAACACAATTACTTAATTCTAACAATTCTAATAATTCTTCTTGCAGCAGACATGGCACTGAGTCTTTCAAGAGCTTTGTGTCAATTTAATTTAAGTTTTTACAAAAACATCAGTGTCCTCATTCAATCATTTCACAGAAATTACATAAAACCCCATTAAAATCAAAAGAAACTTTAATATGCTATCTATTATGTCTATAAAGTCGGTAAGACCCTTATTACGTCTTTCTAGACCTAATTCTTCTGCCACATAATCATAATCAATAAGTACTAGGTACGTCTGTATCTTCCAAGGCACTGGACACCACTGTTGAAAGACAAAACTAGAAAATACTTTTCTACTTCAAGTTATCTGGATTAGCAATAGGCATTTAGCAAACTTCTATCGACTTCCAAACAGACTGTTCAGTTGGGGTTTTTTCTCCATTCAGTGGAATTCGTAAAAGATACAATGAGAGGTTTCAGAGACACAAGCAGAGGGCACTTTCAGACACTAACTGAAAGTAGAGCTACAGAGACAAGTGTTTACTCTCTTCAGTTGGTCATATGCCACCAAGATATGAGCAACTTGGAAGTCATGAGCCTCCCTGCGACTCAAATCAACAACTGGTAGATTTAATTTAGGCTTAATTTAAATGAATTTAATTTAATTTTCTTCATTAGTAAGCATAAGCATTTGCTACTAAACGAACTTTTCAAAAATCTGAAATCCTTAGATGTCAAGAACATGTTTATTCAGAACCAAATACAGTAATTATCCCCCCAATCAAATGCATACTTTTTAATGAGAGAACTGTTAGCTGCAACTAAACTGAGCAGTTGAACCCAGCTTATCAACATTTAGTACAGCAAAACACTACTAGTACCCAAGAACTGGGAGGTAAAACAAAATGCATTGAGAAGGTACTAAACACAAACATCTAATACTGAAACATATTATAAATCAAGACCATTTAAAAGGTTTCAAGCCACCAGACAAACATGTGGTAGGAGAGAGACGTAAGAATAGCTCTACCCTTCAAGCAATATGAAAACATGCATACTTCTTGTCAGGCAAGGCTTAGTCTCATAATAAACAAAGTGTGGAAAGTCAGAAAGAGTCTACAAACTGCATTAAAAAAAAAAGAAACAACTCAGGTTTTGTAAAAGCCATGAATCAACTTCAGATTTATCCTGAACTAAAGGCCATTTTTCCAAAATGCCTGGCTGTCATAACAAAGAATGAATCACTGATTTTCTCTCAATTCCAATGCTCAAAAAATAAACAAATGCCATCATTTTCACTAGATGAAATCGTAGTAGCTAGACCTTGATGGCATAATGCTTGATGCCATGGTTGTAGGCTTTGGAACCCTTCCAATGCATTTTTTTTTCAGGACAACTGGTGGCTTATCTACCATGAAGAATTTCATAGCTTACAGATGGAGGCTTTCTAAACCTGTCGTTTAAATGCAACTTCCACAGAACTATGACAGACTTCCTCATCCGATTCACACAACAATTCATTTTATGGGTTTAAAAAGAAGCATGCAATTAGTCCACCCAGGAAGATACAAACTGCTCATGTCACAGCTGTATTGCAATCTGGAGTAAAAAAGGACCATGTGATCAGCCTAAGGGAACGCTGTTGCTAAAGCATTCACGTACTTTGCAGAGAGGTTCTATTACTGTTACTTGGTATTTGGTAAAACTGGAAGCAGTTTAAAGAACAGGATCCAAATAACTTCTTTTTAAATATTAATAAACTTGTCATTTTACCTTAGTGTCATGACAAACCAATAGCACACCTGAACAGGATGTGAGGTCTCTAAAGCAGAACATCAACTGTCCTTGTATCGTTACGAGAAACAGACACCTAGGAAAATGCAAGCAGGAGGAATATCAGACATCCGTTTGTCAACAGACAACATTTTAGAAGTATATCAATATGGTCTCATCATTAAAAGAGTAAGCATTCAGTTCAGTCAGTCCTGGGCACAAGAGCTTTCCACTGTTTGGTGGTGGTTCTTTTACAAAAAACTATGCTAAAAAAAGTATTTGTGGTTCAGAATTAAATGCATTTACTGAAAATCCAAGCTCTTCTCCAGCAATGATCTTGTTAGCACTCAACACTTTCCAAGCTTTGATGTGGTCTCTAACTCCACAATGAAGTTAGTGTAGAGCATGGGCAGTTTTTAGCAGGAAGCAGCAAAACTTCAGTTCCAGGCTCTCTGTGCTCACTCCACAATGCACCATGTCCTGCAATGCACCATGGTGAAGAAAAAAAACCAGCCAAACAACAAAGCACAAAATACATGAGCAAAAAACAAATTAACATAATTTTGTCATTTTTTAAAAAATAAGAATCTCACACGTATCAGGATGGATCAAACAAAAAGGCATAATTTAAGTCAAGCTGCAATTACAAATTGAACATCAGTCTTAAATCAACATAAGAAAGAAGCAGACACAGTGGAGACTACTTCCCAGTAAAAGAAAAAGGGTAAAATATAAAAAGCTAGGAGGAAGAGCACATTGTGTTGTCCTGAACTTTACTAGGCAATTTCAAATAAAGCTGCTCAATGCTCACTCCTTCCATAGACTTCTAAAGCTACCAAGAAAAATTCTAATTATGTAATGGTTCCACTGTGCACTTACTACCAGGCTTACCCAGACAAAAGCATCACCTCTTATGAATTACAGTTCCCTTGGTGGGATACTTTGACAGTGTTCCAGAATGCTTACCAATTAAAACATAATCAACAATTTTAAGCAAGTCTCATTACAGAGGCAACACCTTGCAAATGCTGATATTAATACTTTCCAGAGATGACCCCAAGCTGGGGAACAAACACGTTTACCTCATGAGCATCTTGAGTATTAACGTCCCCCCGTTTCCCTAATGTTAAATATCACCGTGGCTACACAGTTGGTTACTCATCTGTACAGAATGCAACAGTAGCTGCTGATTATCAAGCACAACAAAGTTCTGTTTTATAGTGAAAAGTTATTTGAGTGATTTCCCTTAACTGGTTCATTTCCTTTAAAAGAAGGTCTTGCTGCAGTAACAGTAATTCCAACAACTGTACTTATGATAATGTTGTTCTCATTACGGAATCTGAAAGTCTCTATGGACACCTTCTGATCCATCAGCAAGACTAACTGCAATAACAAAACAGCAAAGCTTTAGAAGCCAACATTATGTACAGTTAGAAGTGTCTGTAATACAGGATTAGAGCAATGACTTTTGTCCAGAGCACAGCTTGTTCCCCCAGTACAAAACAGAGACAGGACACATTCCATCTCTCCTTGAAAAAACATTAGATTTTTTTTCATTAAGAGAAAAGCATCCTCTTAAGGACACAGCAACTTTACTCCATTACTAGTATAAAATTAACTAATTATTAGCTGATTTATGCATGTGTTCTAGAGAGTTTGTTGTCTTTCCACAAGAAAGACAGACAAACACCTAATACAGAAATATAGTATCATATTCCAAGTAAGTGTCACATTAAATTACACTAAGCAGAATCAGATCTTGACTTAACCAGGCAGTACGCTAAAGTGTTAGATCTTTCTAGGCTACTTACAGGCAAGCACAAACAGAACACATTCTCATCTGAAGTTATGAAGAAAACGGTTATCAAAGAATACCACAAGTAACATGCACCTTCAAATTTAATCAAGTCAGAGTTAACCTATTGATGCCCCCCTCAAGTTTTGTTAATGTGTCAAGTATCTATGGTTTTCCTTCTTTAGTTAAGACTCCTCCTACTTAAATTCTTCTTCCAGTCTATCCCCAAGCAGTGTGGTGCTTCCTCAGGCACTGCAGGACAGCTGCAGGATCCAGAAAACAGGCACTGAATAGACAACACAGGTGCACTGAACACAGCATGCATTTCCCCATATAGAAGTAATTTCATTTACATATGCATTGAAGCTTATCAGAAAGGTGCGGTTCCCCTTCCCACCCCACCACACGCACACTTCCCATACAGTTTACTGATGTCACAAGGAATTTATAGCCTTTGGAAGTTCTAGCTGGAGTGTAATAACAAGGACAGAGTAAGTACACAGTTGTTACCAAATTCATCACTTCTTCTGCCCAAAGGATCACCTGACCACAAATGTAAAGTTACAGTACGTCAATGCCTCTAGGCAACTGCCTGTTCACACACATTTCCTCCTCCTCCTGAGAGTGTCAGAGGTCTCTTTTGGCACTTTGCATTGCATCCCCACAGGCAATCAGAGCATTGGTTCCTTCACCCCAAGTCCACACTGCAGCAAGTTTCCAGTGAACTGACCACCATGACTCGCGCTGTGCAAACGAAATCCTACATGACTGCAAGGCCCAATTTAAAAGCACTGAACCTCCACATACCACTTCCTCCTGTCAGCACGCAGAGACACAAACAGAAAAGCCGAACCTGTTAGACAAGGCATGGAAAACTTCTTTAAACTATGGCAGGAGAAGTATCAGCCAGACAATTATTCCAGGCTGCCAGGGAACTATTTATGTCACATCAGTTCTCTGCCTATTGCTGGTTTCTGTATCTATTTTCACTACAGCTCACACAGTTACTATACACTAGAAAGTTTTTATTAATTTGTGGAAGTTGTTGCAACATTTTTTTTTTAATCTCAAATGTGACTTTTTACTTCTTCAGACCATGCAAAAAGCACTTACCAAAGGGTGAGATTTCAAAGTACAAAAGATACAATTTAGGCCAATTTCTGCAACTATTAAAACGTGATCTAATGAGACCAACTGCTACTATAAGGTATGATCTGCAGATACAAAACACAAAACTCATATGAGGTTTCTCATCCCAGTAAAAAACTGCATGTTCTATTTCCCCTAGAGTACGGACCAAAGCTAGAACACACAGAAGACCAAATATAAAACTTTGTGTTTGACTTCAGTCAAGGATGGAAGGAATGCGCGTCAGAGAAGGCAAGTCCTGTCTCCTGAGCTGCTATCAAAAGATGTAACCTCAGCTTCTCCTTCTTGCCCTCCATCTGTCCTTGTAACAGCAGAAGACTTTCACAAACACAAAGCAACACTCATCAGGAAAGTTATATGGTTTAAAAAAAAAAATACACCACCACCTCAAAACTAACCCAAAGTGTTAACTACACTGGAAAAGTCAGCTCTTTTGGGTGTGTCAGGTGAGTTCCCTTACGGACAGACACTAAATGCCTCTCAAGGCAACTGCACAAATCCCACTGGCCAAGGGGTGCTGCTTTTTGTAGAGAAACTAGCTAAAATGGCCCATAAACTACATCTCATAGCTGCAACTCTTAAACCACGCAGAGAAAGCACACAAGGCCCTTCCCACTGCCAAATCTCTACCCCTTATCTCCATGCTCTTTTTGTACTACTCCTTCAGTCATGCCAGCACAGTTACCTTTGATGACACACCCACAAGCTAAATTACTTAATTGATTGAGCACAAAATCCCAAAAGCAAGGTACCATGGACACAGAGCTGCACAGCCTCTCTGGTAACTACTTGCCTGCCTTCCCTTTGAGACACGAACATCCTCCTCTTGGGCACATCGCTACTTAAAGCTGTAAGCTCAGCTTTTGACTATTCCAACACACAAACTTCCTAGAAGCACTAATTCAGGAAGCAGATAGAAGGTGGCCTCCACAGTGGAACTCTGGAGTTGTGTAAGAGGAGAATAAATACATAGCATGACTTCCAGGAGGATCTTCCTACCAGGGTCCTGATTTGTGACACTAACATGACTCTCTGCTTCTGTTTCCAGTTCACAAAAAAAGTACAAATCTGGGAAAACTTGGATTTACTTCACACTTTCACTTCAAACATATCACTTAACTGAAATGGAAGATAAAAATTCCGCCATTCAAACAAGCAAAATGGACTTCCAAACAACCCACCACAATCTTTTTTTTCACTTGGACCTTAACACTCCTTTGATGTTCACTTACCAAAACATATGATCACTCTGAAACTCAACTACACAACTCGTGCCATTCCTTCTACTCAGCATGATTTGAATTCACATAGGTCACATTTAGCAGAATTTGCAGCATTTTGCCAAAGTGTCAGACTAACCACTCCATCTTCCAGAAGTGACTAGCCACAAGCTACACTGCATTTTCCACTGATAGAGGGAGCTATAGCTACGTATAGCACTTTAATCCAAATTACATTAAAAGACACGGACACTGAGCTGCAGCTGAACCTCTCTTTCCCAAAGTTTTAAAGAGATTTTGTTTAAGTTCAGTAGAATGCAGCTTAACAAAGCCAGCTACTTCAGTGGTGTCAAGTAGCAGTACACAGGCAGATATGTTTAACTGGATCTTCTAGAGTTGCACATGTTTTTCATGCTAAGATTCTCTATCTGGACAAGGCACAGATTTAGATATTCTTTAATACTACCTTTAAGACACTGAGTCTTACCTTAAAAGTTCTTTCTCTGGTCCAAGTCACACACTTAAATTTAGCTAAACTGCTTTGCTGACAAAGTTTATTTCTACACTTTTCATACTTCCCTTGACAAAGACCCTAATAATTAACATCATTAATATGATAAAGATGTAAGGATATAATAATTAGATTTAAATAGTTTAGACAACTACCCCCCAAAGTTCTCCCTCAGTGCAATGAATAGGATTACCTTTCAAGATTTTTGTCTTGCTGGAAAGACTAACAAACTGTAGTTCATTAAAGATCCAATTCTTTTCAGTATTCAGTTATGCTACAATTTATTAAAAAAAAAAGCCAAAAGGCACTTAAACTTCACATCACATATTCTGATTCTTTCGATGTCATTATTTGTAACTGCTTTCATGACAGATTATTATCTCTCCAAATTAGCATGGGAAAGTTTTGTACAGAATGTGAAATACTTACAGTTTCTGACAAGTTTCTTCTGAACCTTCTAGCCAGGTGAGCTACAAGAACCCTAAAGATATGTGTAAACTTAAAAGGCCTCTTTATCAAACCCACAACTAGTAATTCTACACGTTTGCAGTATTTTCAGCAGCAAGCTCAGGTTTTGCTACAGGACTTCAGAGTTACCATTTAAGAGTTAATTACTACTCACACTTCTTTTTTAAAAAATGAAAATATTAAATTAAAAAAATAATTTGTTCCAGCCCTGGAAGCTTACTAAGTTTGCAGAAGAGGAAAAAAAAGCACCATGACATAGAAAGGAAGTTTAGCTAGCTGTCCCACTGGACTGGTTATCAGTAGTCCTAAGGGATGGAACCCAGACAAAACACCATCTTACTAGTCCATTATTTCTTGGTGAAAATAAAAAACAGTGTGGCATTATTTTACCTTTATAATCATATTTTCCTCAACTAAAGCCAATAAGAATATTTATCCTTTCTTCTGGCCGCCTAGTACTAATTACCACCAAGTATTACTACTCATCTACTAAACACCACACTTCCTAGAACAACCAGTGCTGCCAGCAGGTGTCAGACACAGAAATTACTATCTTCAGAAGCAGGCTTCCTCCAAACCTCCTCTGTTCTGATGACAGGCTGTGATTGCACATCCTCCAACGTGACGATTTCTGGAGAGCAAGACCACATGTGATGCTGGCTCCCGGGGACAAGAAGAAATCAAAGCAGCGCTGCACACCCAAACACTGGCTTGCAAAGTTCATTTACTACTTTACTGCACAGTAAATGTATAAGAGAAATAGAATAAAAATATTATACACTCTCAGTATTGTAACAAAAAATTTCACTGCTGCTAAGGCCTGAAGTATTAGGCTATCTTGCTTTAGTATGTGGTAACAGTGTTGCTTCCTTACTCCAGAATAAATGTCTTCACCTGCTTGATAAAATAGCCTTGCTTTTAGCACCTGATGTTTGAACATAACTTCACAGGTCTGTTATATTTACTTACTATTGACTTAGCTGAACCTGATAGGGCTTAGAAAAATCAGAATAATACATTTTCAGCATGCACACACAAATTATCACATTTCTGACCGTCTAAGCAGACACCTGACTACCTGTGGCACAAGGGTCTTGGACATGTCCAGGCTCTAACCAGAACATAAATGAACAACAGCACAGATCCACCTCTGAAAGCTGATTCTCAGGTCTGCACTTGCAAGATTTTGCTCTCTTTTCAAAGGGAGAGCAGTGACCCACCATTTCTGTTTCATCAAGTACAATATTATTTCCATTAATCCAGAGAAAACAGCATGTGTGAAAATCACTGCCCACGAGACTGATGAGGTCTGTCAGGCTGTGTTCCTGCCAGCCTGACGCCAGCAACTACGATCTTACCCCCATCTACTGTGCTGGTGCCACAGGAAGAGAAAGCCCTATTACATAGTTGAAAGTTTCCTTGCTATTGCAAGCCCTTCTGGTTAGGTAAACTACAGGAGACTTACTTAACAAAACTGGAGGCAGAAGATCATACATGCTCATCACCTACTCATATGTTGAGTCATCCCGGTCCATGCTGTTGTATAATGAGTGGTCTGCCAAGAAGCAATTAAGTTCCTTTTCTCTTTGAACAGAAAACCTCTCTGCCAAGAGAGGGGCCCAACAAGAACCTCTATTCAAGCCAAGTGACTGACCTCTAGCAGTTCCAACAAGCCCAACAGGTCTAGACGCTTTCCCAAGCATACTGGCACTAAAATGACAACAGTGGAAGAACGTACATTTGCAGAACCAAACGTGCTTCCCCACAAAGTCATAATTCCCACTCAGATTTACTGGAACTACAAGAAGCAATCTATCCCCCTTTAAAAGACAAAAAAAAGTCAAATCACAAACACAGAAAAGGGAAGTAAAGGCAAATTGTAAGAGACAAATTCACTTCATCACTCCTTAGCTGTCCCAGAAGTCAGCTCTGCCTCTCGATGAGTCATCTGATGTTCTTCCCATATTCCTTGTATCTTTGATCCCTCAACTCTGGTTAATCAGTGTTCTGTTCCCCCTCAGAATGAACATTAAAGACTTCAGCCACAATTTTTTTATTTAACCAGCTTTCAAATTCGGTCACAGTCAACCAAAGGGCTCAAATGGATGAATGAAGCAAGCTCTAGGAAGCCAAGTAAGAAATGGAAAAATGCAAACAACAAAAACTAGCCATCCCAGAACAATACAGGAAACATAAAATTGGAGAACTCATCCTTAACCTTGAATAGGTGGTCACGAGAAAAAATAATACCTCTCAACAGGTATACCCATGGGTAAAACAAATTTTATTTGAAATAAAGAACTTCAGAACATCGGAAGCAGAGACCACAACCTAATTTTCAGAAATTACTGATCATGCTTAGTTTTCCCGTGGTCCTTTTCTCATCCGCACTGCTGGAATAGTTTACACCGTATCGTAGATGTAAAAATGTTCTGACAGTAAGAAAAGCCAAAACAGGAAGAGGAAAAACAGATGAGCAATGTGCCAAAGTACAAGCTTTTGGAATAAGCTGACAAAAGGAGTTCAAATTTTTTTTATCTACTTCTCAAAGAGACAAAACCATACAAATCAGATTAGGATGTTTTAAGAACCATCATCCTTCACAAGGGAAGTACCCTCCCTACCCCTTCCCAACTCTATTTCCAATGCATTCTTCACTTTTTACAGTGATAAGGGCACCACAGTGGCTCATTCCAGCTGTCTCCAGGGTAGTGCAGCTACCATTGTTTCCTATCGAGACTCTTCTTCCAGGCTGGAATTACTGAACAAAACTGGTGAAGAGTCCTCAGCATAAACATGAGAACAGCCAGAGCTGCTCAAATCTATAATATTTTTCCTAAACTACATGATTGTATTAAGCTACTGCTGGAAAGAGGCACACCATGAGCAAGTTCTTTGATCATATGTGCAGCAGCTGTGCAGCAGTGGATGAAAACCTTGAGCAGTTAAAGAAAATACTAACCAATACTAAACAGCTTTCGAGTGAAAGACGATGCTGGTTTCATTCTGAAATTATCTCTGAAGACAAACTGTCCAGGCTGGTAGAAAGCCAGCCTATACAGTGTTTGTTCCAGCTTGGGCAGTTCAAGAGAGTACAGCAAGCATCATCAGACCTTCATTATCTAAGTTTTCATTAGTAGGTTAGTTTAGAGCTGAGGCACAGATTAGCTGAATTGACCAAGCTGTCCTTAATACAAGCCTTAGAGTTAACCACAGTAAGGCCACCAAATCACTTTCAGAGCTGTGTATAATCCTTAGTCTGGCTGACTGTGGCCAGACAAGGCAGTTTTTTAGCATTTAGTATTTCTCGATCATGATCCTTTCTGTCTGGCCACAACCCTCACAAGGCCTCACAAAAGCCCATGGCTGGGTTTGTTGTTTTGTTTTTTTAATGGATAGGGAATCCCCAAGTAACCAATTAAGCTGGCTTTAAGACTTTTAAAAACCAGGGCAGCACAGAGTGAACTTAATGGGAAGCAGATCTGGCCCACTATTTTAAGTAATCTTTAGACAGTGTGGGGGGGGAGAAGGCTTAAAGTTTTGCTTGAAGACTCTGCAGTGGCTGGGAGTGTTATTCTGCCCTTAAAGTTAAGCATATCAGTCCTAGATTTGCAACCTGTTCCAGAAAAATACTAGCATGAATACTTCTAATAGGTGAGTTCAGTGTCACACAGTGGTTTAAATGCCAATGGCATATCATGTTCAGAGTTCACAACTGGCCACACCACAGGTGGGCACTTTCACTCTGATCACATAGCATCCAGGAAACTGCTTTGTGGTAGAGGATGACCACACGCACTCTAATGCGGGGGAAGCAACACTGCACAGAAAAATCTTGAGTTTAAGAACTATTGTTTTCCCAGATGAGCAAACCCATAACACTATCTCATTAATACAGCCTCTCATGCTTAGGTCTCCAATTCCTGATGGTGTTTAAAAAAATAAAAAGGCAAAACCAAAAACAAACACCAGACAACTACGCTTGCATTAGCCGGGGAAAAAAAACCCAGACTTATTTACACCTCGTATCACTTTCTCACCATGCCCACTGGAAAGACACCTGCAGGACAATGAAGCATAAATCAGCAAAACATAATTTGATAAAGACAGTATCTGGCACTTACTTGAGCTGCAGGAAGCATAAGAAAAAACACAAGTTTTATTCATCAGGGACTACAGCAGGGGGCAGCTAACTGCTACCCTTAAGCTTGGACTTCAGAAGCAGGGTTCTTACTGGTCAATGTTCTGTTAAGTAGGGAACAACTTCAATGTTTAGCTTAACATATCCTTCTTCAAAGCCTCAGGGATGAAGAAGTATTCACAAAGAAAGAAAAACTCTATGCAAACAAGCTATGTTCATATAGTACTAAGCATGTACACTTAGATCAGGAAGCAGCACTCCCATCTGCTACGTAAACAACATTAGATGCATACAGCTCTTTAGAACAAAGTCCTGAAATCACATCTAGCTCATTAGTAAAGAGCCTGTGGTGAACCTGTAGGCAAAGGCAGCCTGCAGTGGTCTACACAACTTCTGCTGCAGAAGCAGCGACCTTCCCCAAGATCAAGTCAGCATCTGACCTCCCTTTCTGAACTCATCATGAAAAATCCAAGCACTCTCTCCATCCATTACCAATTCTGGTCTGTTTCAGACTTCAGAGAATCAAGCCCAAGTGTCTGCAAAAAAAAATAAGGTCTTTTGAGCTCATCTGGAGAATGCTTTGCACTTTCACAGACTGTTGCTCAAATATTGCTCTTCCATGTGCTTTTATGCCTACCTTTTCATTCGTTTGCATGGCAGCTTCTCTTCCTCTAATAAACCATCGAAACTTAACAGCAAACTCAGTGAAGAGTATTCCTCCCTACTGTTCACACAGGGCAGATCGGCTACAAATAAGTTGCTAAATACCTGCTTTAACAATTGTGAATTCCAACTGCTTGCTTACTGTGAGCAGCAAGAGTTTGTAATAACCCATAACTATTAATAATCCATAATTGTTCTCACTGGTACTACTCTTTACATCAGAACCAAAACTCAATTCTGCAGAGATCATAGATTTTGCAGTGATTCATGCCAGTATACAATGAGATCTAAGCACTTCGCATCCTCTGCACATTATGTCTCCACGTCATAACCTTAGGAAGTAGCAACTTCTGCAGTGTGCTCTGAAATACAGACTAGCTAGCATATATCCTCACCTTCCAACCAAGAAGAAGAACGAACTGGTTTTTACTATCTCGTCCAAGAACAGCTTCTTCAACGGCCAAATTCAAAACATAAGGATTTAACCAAACTACAGAGCATACCAAGTTCTACATATACATTTGTCAGTTATCCTGTTGTATGAAACACTGCCTCACCTCAGAAACTGAGCACTGGTTACAAGTCTGTTTTCAAAATTCATGCTAACAAGGTTTAAAAAACCCAAACCAAAACAAAAAAACCTTCCCCCTCCAAAAAAATCCCAAAAACGCCAAACAAAGAAAAAAATTAAAAACCCACAAACCAAAACCAACCAAACAAAAAGAACCCACCAAAAAACCCCCCACCCAAGACCCCAACTATTAGGCAATCATAAAATTTGTAAGTCTTCTTCAGCAAAGCATGGTCAGTGGCATGCATGACAAGTCTTTTGGAAGAAGCTGTTGAACATACACAACACTAAAAAGCAATCGTTTTGGACTGTACAGTCAGAAATCAAGTCAATATTCCCACCTGTGCATGCCAGGACTGCAATCTACTGTGTTTAAAAGCACTCTCCAGTTAAAATTGCCTCAGTTTTGCAATTCCTTTCTCAAAAGCTTGTCTAGGAGACCCCTCACTATCACCAACTTTCTGAGAGGTGTTATCAACGATTCTGCTACTGCATTTTTTAGGACTGGGAGGATACAAAGAAAGTCTAAGAATTCAGGAGATCATTTAAAGCGATTTGCGTTTGGGCTGTTTAAACGACCTTTAGCCAAAACAACAAAGCAAGTACAAACTCCCGTCTACAACAGATCTCCTATCACTCAGTTCTACCCGCTTTCATTTCCCAGCCACAAACTTTGCCCAATCCGCCCGGGGAAGATCCCACTGCGAGGGGGTCCTGCGAAGGAAGACCCGCACACCCCCCGAGCGTCCTCCCCAGCGCTTCCCGTGTCCTCCGTCGTTGTCAGTCGGCAAAGCCCGGCGGCGCAGCTGCCCGGAACTTTAAGCGGTGTAGTCCTCACACCTGCCCTGCGCTCCCTGCTGTGCTGCGTTCCCCTCGATC
>NW_010199735.1:0-2420 GCF_000695765.1 Mesitornis unicolor
CAGACAGGGACAAGCAATGGTCTCATTCACCTTTGCTGAGAGAGGGGATTAAGCCCCCATCCATGTCTGTAGTCCTGGGGCTAGAAGTAGACCCAGCTTTGACCCACACAGAGCACAAACCCACAGGAGGTGGGATTTCTCTGGCCTCAGTTCAGGTGTGCACACAACAGACACCTGTGTGTGAGCTCCCATGCTAATTAATGGAGAAGGAGGTCTGTTCTAAGGTGTTGAGATGCAAAGAGCTGGTGACATCTGAAGTGGTCCAAGAGAAGTGGAGTGAGCTGCATGCTCTAGTGCAGCACTGCTGAGACACAGGGCAGCACCTGAGGATATCTTCTTAGAGATTTGTGGGGAATCTCTTTGGCCAAGTGAAATGTCATCAGATGTACATTTTTTAGGATGACAGAACCCGTCTCTATTTTATATGTCCTGGGCAGCCTGTGCAGGGTTTCATCCGGTAAAATTGAGTCATGTGCCACAGAGAGAGAAAAGTTTTCCTGTGTGTTTTCAACCACCAGGTTTATCAGGTCTCCTTAGACTGTAATGACAGTGTTGTCAAGAACATTCTCATGGGGCCTAATAAAATTCATGTCAGTTATTGCATTTAATGCCAGTTCCAGGCCTGTGGTGTTCTGTGAGGTGCCACGGCTCTCACACACAGCTACATGCATTTGGCAGCGATGGTCCCATACAGCAAAGCCATCCCCATCCTGAGTGAGTGTGTGAGACACCTCAGACAGCATTGCAACTGATTCGATGCCTTTGTTAAAGAATCCGATTACCACGTCTAATGTGTGGCAAGGTCTGTCCTTTCTCGATCCAGTAAGAGTAGGGCAGTCCATGAATAAGAAGCACAACCCTCTTCAGATCCTTGCTTGGCAGAGTACCATGAGATAGAGCGCTGCAGAGAATAGAGGCCTAAGAAAGCTGGTCAGTATTCAAGGATCACCTTCTCCAAGCTCTGGAGCGATGAATCCCAACCAAGAGGAAGGCAGGAAAAAAAAAAACAAGAGGCTTGCGTGGATGAACAAGGAGCTCCTGGACACAAGCAAACACAAAAAGGAGGCCTACAGAGAGTGGAAGCAAGGACAGGTATCCTGGGAGGAATACAGAGAAGTCATCTGTGCAGCCAGGGATCGGGTTAGGAAAGCTAAAACCCTGATGAAATGAAATCTGGCCAGGGACATCAAGGACAACAAGAATAACTTCTATAAATACGTTGCTGATTAAAAGGAAGACGAGGGAAAATGCAGACTCTCTCTGGGAGGACATAGGAGACCTGCTGACCTGAGAGATGGAGAAGCCTGAGGTGCTTTTTATCCTCAGTCCCAAGTTCTCATGGCTACATCAAGGAAAAACTATGCCTGACAGATCTGGTGGCCTTCTATGATGGGGTGATGATATTGGTGCATAAGGGAAGAGAAACTGATGCCATCTACCTCGACTTGTGCAAAGCATTTGACACTGTTACACGCATGCATCTTTTTAAAAGGTACCACCATCTCGCTGGTCCTTGTCCATTTCACATAAAAATAAAATAATGAGAATTTACAGACCACCATGAAAGTTCTCAGAAGGAAGACTTCTTACACACCTATTACATCAAGGACTTTTCTGCATAAGGTTCAGCTTCTGGCTAGCATCTTGGTTCAGGGGTGGTCTCAGTTGCCCACTCAAGGAGGGCTATGCCATCCAGGATACGTGGGAGTAGCTGAAGTCTCCATGTAGGACTGGGAAATGTGAGCCAGGAACAAGAAGAGCCTTTCTGGAGCAGGAGCTGAGTGAGAGGCAGGGTAGGCCAAGGCACCTCAGAGGAGATAACTGGTTTCTCTGCTTTGACTAGAAAGGAAAGCCTGGGCAATTGGACCCAAGGTGTCCAATGTTAGAGGAGACCACTCTTGTCCCTGCCTTCATCTTAAACGGAGACACATGTAATTCACCCTACAGGTAATGAAAAAGAAGTGGGTAGAGTTGCTGCAGAGTGTGCCTGAAGATGCTCCAGTAGCCCTACTACTCTGGGGTTAGTGCAGTTGTGGCTATTCAAAAGACAGCACTTAATTCATTTTGTCTCTTTGCTTCCCTCTGTGAATGGAGGGAGCTCGTGCCCTCAGCGTGTGACTCGTTGTGTGCAAAGAGCAAAAATGGAAAAGCAGAGAAACAAAGAAAGTCTGGGGCAGGGAGTGATTGGGAAGGTCTTGGGGTCTGTGCTTGGCACAAAAATGTGTTTTCTGTTGGGCTAAGACCACCCACTGTGGGAAATAGATTTCAGTGGAGGTAATGTGGGCTTGCTATACAGCTGAAGAACATCTCTTATTGTTCATGGAGCTCTGCCTTCCTTTGTTTTTCTTTGTTGGCTATTGAGAAACATCCCTCTGTATCTACACGCAGCTTGTTCTTCAAGGAAAGCAGGTGGGAATTGG
>NW_010199736.1:0-18559 GCF_000695765.1 Mesitornis unicolor
ATCAGCAAACTTGCTGATAGTACACTCAGTTGCGTGGGGTTTTATTAATAGATGGACATACACGTCTTGAAATGTAACAACTTCATTTTAAACCGCAAATTCATGATGTAAATTGACAGCTGACAGTCTGAGCTTGTTTTAGAAAAAGAAAGTACATTTCATTAACAATTATTTATTTGGTGCTGATTTCGAAATGGAAAAATCAAAAGGAACATTTGCATCATATTTTGCTGTATTGCTTCCAAAAAGGAAAAAACACTGTGCAACCTCATGAAAAGTTATGTGTGTGTGGTGAAGATGCCTTTAAACTACAGCAGTGTCAGAATTGGTTTGCTAGACTTCAGTCCAAGCTCATCAGTTTTCCAGAAACAGCCGTCTTCAATAGAGCTCTCTGGTTTTCTCTCAGATTGTTCAAAGTCTTTGTGCAAATCATGTATCTTAAGTAATAGTAAGATTATTACTTAAATAAACTCCATAATAAATAAAAATCACACTAATTTGAAATCCGGTTCTAGCATCTGCTACATCACCAAACAGTGAAAGTACAAAATATCCATTTCTTGTGTTCAGAAAAGCAAATTAGAAATTCTCTCTAATTAGCACTTCTTCTCTCTTCTCATCTAGACGGTGAGAGACTGCGCCATAGCTGAGCACATCACAACAAATAAAACTACCGGAAATAAAAATCAAATATTAATCAGAACAACCAGGTGTTAAGGTTTTTCATTTCACCATCTCCAATGGACAGAAACATCTCCCAGTTGAGTAGCATTTTCAGTACTGCAAGAAGTTTCAAAGCATTGATTTGAGCCCAGTAATCCTGCGGGTGGGGAAACAAATGGAGAGAGAAGATAGTGCTTACATGCATATGTATCTTTAGATGTATTATTGAAAGTGACTACTACAAATCTTAATAAATTAATAGCAATTTGGGAAGTTTCAGTTGGAATCTACTAACTCTGGAAACTCATTGTGCCTTAATAAGGACATCGGAAATACAATGCATACACACTATCATAAAACTAAAATCCTTGCTCTTTCATTTCTCTTATGACTTCAAAGAGAAAGAAAACTTTCCAAATTTCTGACAAGAAGCAATATCAATGAATAATCTGACAAACTGTCTCCATTTGACAGAGCCCTGGCCCAGGCTGCCCAGAGGTTGTGGAGTCTCCTTCTCTGCAGACATTCAAAACCCGCCTGGACGTGTTCCTGTGTGACCTGGTCTGGTGATCCTGCTCTGGCAGGGGTTGGACTGGATGAGCTTTCGAGGTCCCTTCCAACTCCTAACTTTCTGTGATTCATTTTATTTTCATAGTATTTAACTGCCATCTGTTTGTCCTGCTAATTATTGGGTTTGAATCACTTAAATTTGACATGTTATATTTCAGGTTGGGGAAGTACAAGTTAACATCACGTGTTTTTTATGTATTTGGAATACGTACACATAGCATTAATTCAGACCATTATAACTGTCAGATTCTTAAACACATTTGCACAAAAACAGGAAGCTGATGTGTGCAATGTCTTAATAAGACAAGAAAGCATGAAACAATGATTTTTTTCAAGAAGAAAATGGCCATCTGGATTTAGATGTCCTGCAAGCACCTGAGCCACTCAAAACCCCAAGTAGTCCTAAAATCTGAAACCAGTGCCACTTTCACACTGGTATCTTCTGGGTACTTGAGCCACAAAGATGATTAAGGGACTAGAGCATCTCTCATATGAGGAAAGGCTGAGAGAGCTGGAACTGTTCAGGCTAGAGAAAAGAAAGCTCAGAGGGATCTTATCAGTATTTATAAAATACCTGAAGGGAAGGTGCAAAAGAAGATAGAGACAGACTCTTTTTAGTGGTGCCCAGTGACAGGCCCAGAGGCAATGGGCACAAATTGGCACACAGGAGGTTCTGTCTAAACATCATAAAACATTTTTTCACTGTGAGAGTGACTCAGAAGTGGCACAGGCTGAACAGAAAGGTTGTGGACTAGAGTAGACATCATAGTGACATAGTCTTGGGGAGACTGCTGGCCCTGCCTGAGCCAGGGGTTGGACCAGATTGACCTCCAGTGGTCCCTTCCAGACTCAACCATTCTGTGATTCTGTGAGTGTGTGAGCAAAGACTGTCCAGAAGGGTCTGAAATACGGTTAACCCCCTAGAAATGAGTTGGACATAAGCTGGGAAGGCCAGATGAACAGCTGTAAAGTCATGACCCTGAAATAGAGCTACAAGATGCAGCCTAAGCAGGTAGGAGCTATGAATACAAGCAGCAGAAAATGACAGCTCCAACAAAAATATGATGTTAGAACTTTCTTAAAATGGAGTAGACAGATGACAGTTTGATGCAATTTCATCCATTTTATTGTAATTCCCATCAAGTGGATATTCTTCCATAATTACATTTGTCACAAACAAAGAAACATGAAAGACAGTCTCCTTTTAGTGGCACAAACAGGGAAGCAGAAAGATAGGGTTATTCATAGTATATCAATTATTTTAGACATTCAAATGAGAAGCAATCCAAACAACCAAAGCCAGGATATATCATAACTACATAATTTTTGCAAGGCAGTTATTTCCAAGACTCTCTTCAATACACACTGATAGATGACTCCCAAAGTAAATGGTGTTACTACCATTAGGTGATCAGCTGCCAACTGCTACTTATGCATGTGCTTACAAAAATCTGTGACCGGGCACAGGGAAAGGTAAAAAACACAGTTCAGCCACGGGTATTTTTTAAAAATATTAGAGGGTCCATGCACTTTATCCAGTTTCAAAAATATACAAATACTTACTTGAAAAATCCTTTCAGAACAAATCAACTGCAAGCCTCCTGGCAAATCTGCTGTTGGCAAATAGCTGACGAGAGGCACACACTTCTGCTGGGCTGCTAGCCCATGGCACGCAATCTGTCTATGCAGATCCTCGCAGCAGCACCACGAACTGCAGTCAGTGAGCACCTCTCAGAGACAGCGCTCAAGATCACACTCAGGCAACAGCTACATGTTCTTTATTGCTTTAGGCGAGACCATCAGAATTATGCTTTCTTCTTTTATTTCTTTGGCTAGATTTTCTTTCTCCTCCTAAATCCCATCCAAGCATCACAATTCTCTCTCTTCTATTTGTTGTTACATCTGGCTTTCTCCTCTCATTTTTTGTTTTTTAATTGCAGCACTGTGAAATCCACATGGAACGCAACGTTTATGCCATTCTTGTGTCTCCCAAGAGGAGGTATTGCTGCCAAGAAAGTCCCATCACCCACTCCTGTGAACTGCACCCTTAGAGGCTGGGGGATTTACAGTTCCAGAGAAACACAACTGTCAAAGGGAACTCATTAACCAAGGGAGGAAGAGGGGTACCAGTCAGTAAAGGAGATTTTCAATGTCCTAGTCTCAAACTTGAGAGGGGGAAAAAAAAAATCAACTGTTTATACCAATAGCAGAAAACTCATAAACTCTGATTTACACTATTTGTAACCTCAAGTTCCGCAGGCATGACCTGAGACACAAGCAGAACCAGTAGCAGAGAAGGCTGGGAGTCAATGTCACATCAAAGCACGAAACAACCCACCGTTTCTAAAAACAAGAGCTTAAACAATACTAGTCATCAGTGTAATCACCTATTCTGCTCCCTCAAATACCGTCTCCATCTGCAAACACAGGATTCTGCTTCAGCCAGCCAGCTGGAAGTGATGCTATCAGTGTCAGGGCAAAGCGCATTGATACCTCCTGTGTGTTCCTAACATTCAACACCATGATAAATCAGATTCTCACAATAGCTTTCTGTAAATGTTACAGGACATTTTTCTCCTGCCACACAGTCCCTTACCCCACTCGGATACCACTGTATAGTGTTGCATTGCAATTATTTCACCACTGCCTACCAGGAAGTTCCACTTCCACATCTCATACAGTTCTTCCTAATGGGTAACCAGAGCCGTCGTGCATCCACTTGCTGCCTTACACCCATCTTTCATTCCCCATTTCCCACTCAGGGACACCTGATACACTGATGGTGATGTCAGAAGCTTTTCTACAAAGGATCTGGTCTTGGTTTGATGAAACGTGTGTACAGCACAGACTATTTTAAGCCTCTTGGATATTTAAATTCTGTCTCCCACAATTAAAGTCCCTTAGACACAGCACACGTACATGTAACTTAATGTAGAATGAGAAAGCTAAGCTAAATTTTAAGATTTTTTAGGGGGAACAGATAAGAACATACTGCAGTACAAGAGATCACTATCCCCTTCCTTTAGCAAATATCCTTACAGTACACTCCCCATTTCATGCCAGTGAAGGGTGGTTTCTTTCATGCCATCCAAGTCTTACCTCCCCTGCTTAATGTCAAAAGACATTAAATATGGACATTCAGAATATCAAATTATTTTTTCTAATTTCCTTTTAAAGAGCAACTGAAGGCTCAAAATGTAACTCCAGCAAGTAACTTGCTTTCCATTCACTGTTATGTGTGATGAAAGGCTTATCTAGGAACACACTTGAGCATGATAACAACTAAACACATGAAACACTGACGCTGCAATAGATAGGAACAACACAGACAACAACTGTTGTGTTTCTGACCATATATAGTCAGCAAGCAATGCCAACAAATACCAAACAGTTTAGCTATGCCTGTACAACTGTTAGAAAAGTATAAGCAATCACACCTTGACGTAAATGCTAAGTATAACGCTAGACTTTAATGCAAATTCCTAAGATAACGTTCCCCCACATAAACTACATCACTGTTTAGGCTTTAAATTTATTACAGATCAGAATCAGGACATTAATCATAGTCTGATGTTTAGTGTCAGAAGTGTTCACGGTTGAACAATGCTCCTTATTTCCTTGTCTATGTATTTTACCATTAATTCACAGCACATTATGAGTCAAAAGGCAATTTTTTGAACCGCTGTATACATGAAATTTGGCAGTGAGAATTTTTCAAAATACTTATATTTGGGTTTACTGTACTATTTTAGAATCAAAATGTGTACATAGGTACCTTTTAACAAACCAGATCAACAGGAAAACACGGCAGTTCTTTGGTTACTAGGCTGGTGGATTTCTGAGTGATGCACGTAGTTCACCACTCACAGGCCTGCCTGGGGACATATTCAGTAGAGTTTCAGAGCACAGTGAATCAAGATGTGGATAGAGATAAGCCTCAAAAAGCACTTTCTTGAGAAGGGGCTCAAAGAAAAATGCAGAGGACCTCTGTTTTAAAATTGTCACCTCTAAGACTATAAATCTTCAATAAAACTTCACAGATATCAAAGGAACCAGAAACTAGATTTACCCAGGGAACATGCCTGCCATCCATTATAGCAACGATTTCTTTCAGATGTCTCTAACAGAACTCAAGTGAATTTGAGATACCAAAATCCCATCCACTATAGTGTTTGTCAGGACTCAGTAGTCAGCGAAGCCATATTCATGCCCCCATTTCTGAAGACATTAGATAAGTCACTAATGCATTAGATGAATTAAATGCAACAAATCTTCTCTTTATCTTATCTCTACTGTTCACCTTCATCCTAATTTACTCCTTTATCCCCCAAAACATTCCTATGAACAGGATTATCAGCAGCAGCTTGACAAAAAGTCTGCACTTCTCTAAAAGGAACCCCTATTAATCAGTTCCAAAAGTAACAAAGCAGCATTTTCACACTGGCGATTAACATTCAAAAGAAATGAGCATTTAATTCTCATGTCACACTCAGCAAGCCCAGTGAGCAACACAAACTAAAATGACAGAAGAGGTAAGAGAGTATTTATTCTTTCCAGGTGTTGGTGTGCAACTCTGGGACTGATAGCTTGGATTCACATCTCAGTGAAATCATCAAGAGCATTGTTTCAAAATTCCACTATACAGTAAATACAAGCTGTAGCCGCATGCAAAAATTCATGCTTTATTTAAGAGCATATTAATAAAATGCCTGCCAGTCATCACAGAAAATTAAATACTATATGCTATAACATGCATGGCAGGTGACTGCATGCAAGTACAGTTTACCAGAATTTATGACCCACACCCTTCCAAAGAGCTTGAAGTAAATATCAGGAGACATTTAACAGCAGCAGAATGTAACTTGAAGCACAAATAATGAGGTTACATGCGATACGGTATACCACAAATTGAAAATAATACACAGCTTCGAAGACTAAATATACCTGCAAAATTAACAAACTGCTATCTATTTTACAATTGTTCACCAGCTTCTTAAAATGAACTTCATGGTTTGGCAAATCCTTGGAGGAAAATCAGCTGTGAACATTCAATTTGTCATTGCATAACGATGGGTGATAACATGGACTTAACTTCCTTTTAAAATGTATGAGGTACATATAATCTACTTTATGTATTATTTATTTTTGTAGTTATCTCTGGTCTTGGCTGAGAATCAATAAATAAATTGAAAATGTGAAATATTTTTATATTATCTATGTATAAAAATCAATATAAAACTATGTATTTTCTTCTTGTCTTGTGTTATCGGTCTAGAATGGATGGGTTAACATTTTAAGAGTACTCCAAAATGAATGATTTTTTTAAAAGCTCCAGCTGATCAGTGTGACAGATAACAATGGTATTTGGTGCTTATAATGTTTTTAATCACAAATGACCTTAAGGCACCTCAGACACCGTATGCATATGTCAAACTCTAAAATGCAGTCATCTCTGGATCCAGAGGAAGCAATAGCTGGTAATCACTACCCTGAACAACAGCAAAGACTCAGAAACCGTCCCAGCAGTACATGGAGAAACACAAAATTTATAAAAACCCAAACCCTCATTAAGTTGCAACTTTAGTAAGAGCAGGGTGATACAAAGACCTGGTTTAAACGCCTCATGTGCAGACTTCAGGCACAAGTTGCCACGTGACATAAAAACATACACCACACTGCTCAGGAGTGGAAAGGCAACTGAAGCCCCTGGATAAAATGAAGCCTGGTTGCTCGCTCATTCAGTAACATGGCCTGACAAAAACTTCATGGTACAAGCACTTGTTCTTTGCTTGTTGGCTCCCACTTGTTTAGGAAGACCCTTGCTTTCATCAGCCCCTCTTAACCTGATTCCAGGCAACCCTTGGGAACCATTTGTTTAGAAAATTCATGGAGCACTGATGAAAGGACATAATTCTCAAATGACTAAAAGCATTACTTTTTCTGTTCCCATTTTCCCCCAAAACCACCTTCTGAATCAATTTGCAAGGTTGATTTCTGCAGGAACACATTTTGGATGTCTGACATCCATCCTGGTCTTCATGTTCACCCAACAGGCCATGATTACCCATGGGGAGGATAAAAATCAACAAAGCAAAAAAAAGCCTGAAAGGAAGTGGCCAATACAATGTCCCCAGCAGATCATAAAACCTAGTCCTACTCTGGGAGCCTGGTTGGAAATAGGGACATAGTCATAAGAAACAGAATATGCCAAAACTCGCCGAAGATGAGCTGCTCTATCCTGAGGGGATGATTCTTACAATAGGTAAAGAATTCATCTTCCTCCTACTGAAGTCTCAAAACGTATCGCCAAACGGGACTATGACACCTTCCCAAATTAAGTCCTCACTACTGCACGAAAGGGGGAACATTTCTGGTTTTAATTTTTTAACTAAAAGGCCTTAATTCCAGATTCAGGAAAACATTTCTTTTCAAGCAGAGCATTAAAGCATGCATTAACCTAAATTTGTGCTTAACAACCACTAAAATTAACAAGGAGAAACCCGTCTTCACTGAAAAAATCCTCAAACCAAACCAGTAAACCACACAAAACTTGCACTGACACAATGGGGTCCAGCCTGCACACTTCACCTCCTTATAAGCAGTATCTGAGAGAACACAATTAGACAACTCAAAGTTCAGACATTTGCACATCAGAACATATTTCTCATGGATACCCTAACATCATTTTTATACCGGGTTTACATGGTTAAACTAATTCCTTATGATGCCAGAATTATTTGTCATATACTTACTGTCTTTCTGGACATCAGCAAGTGCAGCATGAAGTTCCTCCTTAAACGCAGTTGCTTCCCTGGCAATTTTTCCCCCCTTGTCCAACAGATTCCAAGTGGCTTCTTCCACAGATGCCAGCAAGACACGAGCTCGTTTGGAACGGCCCTTTTTCTTACTGGAAGGATTCTGTGGACAGTTCACTAGTGTTGTAACCTGCATTTAAGAGAAATGAAAAAGACAATAGTGGTGTAAACTCTGTAATAAATACATTGACATTGTTCTCAAATTAAAAAAAAAATAATATAGCTGAGAATAAGCAATGAGATTCCCCTTGCTTAGAGAGGGACAGGCAAGCTCAGCAGGCATATTGAGAATTGGCAAAACTACTGAATCAAATTTGAAAGATAATTCTACCTAATGTGCCTCATCTTTGTACTCTTCTTTCTGTATGAACGAAGCAAAGTCAATAGAAATCTCGCTGTCATATTAACCCTGATGCATACCCCTGATACTGCTTATTTTTAAGTTTCCTCGTTATTAAAGAAATATTAATGTTATCTAAAGTGGCTTCAGCCAAGGCAGCAATTATAATCAGTGCTGAACCTTCCCATACTTGCAGCTTAAATCTCCCCAGTTATCTCAGAAGCAAATACCCAAAAATTAGTATAGACACATTTCAAAACGCTTTCTCTTCTTACAGAGGAGGATCGCAGTAGTCAGAACTCAGCACCTCGGAATTCCCTGGGGGGCTCTCTACATTAAAATTGTACATAATTTCACCAAGAATGTAGGTTTACTGCAGCCTTTTCCAAATTGTGTTTTTTTAACATTGCACTTCAACAGCCACAAAGAACTTATTTTTATATATTTCCCCACTCCACATTCCTCATCATCTGAGCACAGCCTCCACACTCCAACAGAACGTTTCTAACACACTATTCTCTAAGGCATTGCTTCAGCTGCCACACTAAGGAAAGGTTCCTAAAAGATTTTAAAAGAAAAGTATTACATAGATATTTCAAAACATACTTTATTTTCATTAGGATCACAGTTGTTTTTTAATCCTCCTCCTATTCTGTTCTCTGTGCCAGAACATGGACAGTATAATATTAAGTACGGATCAAATCTTGGAGCTCAGTGAACACATTTTACATGTATATAATTGCTTCAATTTATTAAATGACATTCCAAGCATCAACAATATTGTATAAGCAAAGCAAAAGCTGTATGTTAATTTCTAAGTCCAGCAGGCAAATGAGGATATGGCTGCAGTACAGCTTGTGGTCTGAGCTGGTCTATGGAAAACGGCTCCATTCACAGGTATGCGATGAGTGCCCAAGCTATGCCCTAGCTCACCTTTGAATTCCTGCACTTTCGTGCTTTTCACGAATCGGTACCTTTCGAAGTAACTGACAAACATCCTCTGGGAAGCAGTTCTATAAATGCATATTTGAAAGAAAAAAGCCCTGACCCTACATCATTCGTGTGGAATTTTTTGGGAAAAAAAGATGACCAGCCACTTGACATCAACTGCTTCGCCGTGTCACAAGGGAGACAGCAACATAAATAACTCTGGCTCAGATTGTTAAATAGGGCATTGGTATTTTTCTGACTGTGGCTCAAAGAAAGTAAAGGAAATTAGTTATTGCACGTAAATCAGCCAGCTGGGAATATGAGCCTTAATATCTTTTATTTTTACAAACCTTCTAACGTTATTTCCAGAGCACTTAATACAGCTTCGATGATGGTATTTTTAAGAGCAAGGTAAAGAGATTATAGGCTGATACTTCCAACAACAAAGGCATAAAACACTAAAAAATTAGAAGCTGCCCCAAACACCTATGAAGTAAATGACATTTTTAAGTGCCTTAACTATTTGATCAACATTCCCAGAAAACATCCTTACTGCAGTCTCCTTTTAGTGTCAACTACTATTCTATGCACTGTTCATTCATATGTTTTGAAAGAGGAGGAAAAGAAACAAAACAAATAGGAAAATATGAAAAAATAATCACTCCTGCAAGTGAAAACTCTTTACTGTAGGACCATTCATCTTCAGCAAGACTGTCAGGAAATATCAGTTTCTGATCTCTAATACAAGTTAAAATGTCATAGGTAGTTCTTGGCTCCTGGGGATTAAGGAATACAGAAAAACAACTCTGAATTCTTTAACATAGAAACCCAATAAGAAATGCAAAAACTATATGCAGATCCTACACAGAAATAATTGAACTAGACAGTAGCTAATATAGTGTGCCCTTCTGATCCACTGTCAACACAGCTTGCACTGCAGTGGCAGAATAAAAAGTCAGTATTATATCATTATTAGAAAAAAGAAAACCCTATCCTCATTAATCCTGCTCATGCCCAATATAACTTCCCAGTTATTAACACCTTCTTATTGCCAGACACAGCATGTCTCCCAGCATTCAGTGGAAATCATTGTCCAGAGGTTATTTAGTATCTCTGGGAGTTGTGCTAGAGGCACAAGGTTTTTTAAGTGAGATTTTCAAGTGCATATACCATCACAGCTGCAAAGCTGAATCATGTTGCTGTTCCCTCTTATTACCACTATTTATTAGGCTGAAGGGGTGGGATTTTTTTGTTGTGGTTATCCCAAATCCTGAATTCCCAAGGAACTGTGCAGCAGTTGTTCCAATACTATATTGGGTTCCTGGCAGCCTTTACAATTTTTTAATATTGCAGTAGCTAAGGACACAATTTCTTGGTACCTTGAGTGTCAATAGATTTGGTACACCTTTGATATTAATATAAAAGTATTTCAAAGCATCAATCACAGAGCATTCTTTTTGATTCAAAATTTAGTTCGGTGTAACAGCAATACCTGGACACTTGAAAAAACAAGACATGAAGTCAGTGATTTAATGACAAGGGCAGAACCCTCTGCTCACTGTTCCAATTCCTAGCCAGACATATGAGGATAGCAAAGAGCTGCCCATACAAACACATACTGGTTAATCAGTTTCAGTATGCATAAAATAAACTCACCATTCATAGTACTAAAACCAACAGTGCGTGTTTTCTGTGTGAGCGAACTTTTGTTGGTGTGGATGACAGATGGGAATAAATGGCTTTAACTTGTCTATTTTTCATCAGTGATGCAAGGGAGTCTAAAATACATGGATGTTTCTACATATTCTGTAAAACTTACTTATTTCCTGCAACCATAAACTTTATTTCACTCATATGCATGTATAAAATACAAATGGATGCTAGACAAGAGGTTTGGCAAGAAAATACTTGCTTATGTATACATACACACACACAACATATGTTAAGTGTGTGTGTGTATACACAAATGTATAGAGAGAGCTTTAAATACAGTACCCAAATAACAGGCAAATTTACAGCTTATAAGACAGAGCAAAGGCAGTTATGAAGTGGTTTCCCCGTGAATCCGTGAAGCTATATGAATCTCATCAAGTCATCTCTTTCAAAACTTACACGTGTACGTAAAATCAAAAGGTTTGCTACAGAAGCAAATTTATACCTAACCATAACTGTAATCATTACATAGTACAGCAAGGAGATTAAACAGACTTCAGCCTCTGAGGATGAGAGAAAACAAGAGGATATTTTCCATTACATTAATTGTTACATTCTGTGAGTAAATCTAGCACAAGTATGACAAATATTAGACATCAGCTATGTGAATGAAAATGCTTTATGATCCACTGATTCCTTCACACTAATTGCTCCATGACAGAGCACATCTCTAATAAAAGCCCAGAATTAAGGAAAGATTGTTTGGGCATGGATCCAATTTCCATCAAGGTATCTGTCAGTTGAATTATGTCAGTTTTGACAACTATAATTTTTAATGTGACAGATGCATTGCTATAGGACTTTACCTAAAAGCCTTCCTTTCAAAACTTATGTCCTCAAAGCACCTGGAATAAAATAAAGGCCATAGACAGAGAGAACCCTGTCTGGTGAGGGGGCAATTGGACAGGACTTAAGAAACATTTTGCAGTACAGATTAAACAGAGTGCAGCTAGTAGTAAATATCCATGAGAGCACAGTTTATAAGGCTGGACACAGGATTACACTAATGCAGTTACACCACTTCCGACATACAGGTTTCTATCTCTGCAGAGCCCTGCACAACACTATTTGTATTTACCACCTGAGGCCAGGCCACTGTTCAGGATGCAGAGGGAAATGCACTGAGGCAGCAGTCACCCAAACTTTGTAATTCAGGGGCAGAGTTTTATTCCAAGGATGGAGAAGTTGCCAAGTCGGAGAGGGTTTTATACAAAACACTGCGTCATGCTGTTGTCGCAGTTTCAAAGCGATCACCACTGCCAGCTGCAGATTGCAAGGCAGAGAGAGAATCTAGCTAAGTAATTTGCAAAGTCACATCCACATAGGCTGGTTTTACCTTTGTTTTCTCTCATACTGATGCTGTTAACCCAATGATTGCTCTAACACTTAGCATAACTGGCTAGGACAGATTTCGGAGAAGCTCAAACGCTTCTCCTGCCTCTTTCCTACCAGATCATTGCAAGACTAGTAAATAAATAAACTAGAGCATACATCTCTAAATAAAGTTAAACGGTGTTCAAAACAGCAGTTGCTAAGTGAATCAGGCCAGAGCATAATACTATTCATTTATACCTGCGACTGGTCTGATTCTCTTTCTAATCATAGATCAGTTTTCATTTATGTTCTTTCCAGCATCTCAATCATCGGTCACTGAGTATTAGTTCTAATCCCTGCTTTTGCATTTTCAACATCTTTTCTGTCTCCTTCCCTTTCAAAATGCATGTTTCCCTTCCACAGTTCTGTTATGAAACAAACAAAGCATTAAGGTTGAGAGGGGGAAAAAAACAACCAACATCGTATTCTCTTTGAACAAAAGCATTTCCATTTTCAACAGACTCTAGCTTTTTAAAGGTGCTTGAGAAGAGCTTTTTTAAAAAAAATTAGACAGTTGGTTTGTTTTTTACTGAAACTGCATTTCTTAGTTTTGTCAGGTTTCTTTAAGCGTGCAAAACTCAGGCCAAAATTTGTATTTCTTCATCTTCTCTAAGAATACATATTATGTTGCAGCTGCCCGAGCGTAGTCTGACCTACTGGTACCCAAGAGAAGGTTTTAAAATGCAGTCTATCAAGACATCTATTCCTACTAATCTGAAACTAATTTTATAATCCATCCACATATGATGCCTCAGCTTGATGACTGCCCACAAACCCCTGAACTGTTAATTGAGGGTTTATACACCATCAATCACATCTAGGAGGAAACCAAATAAATAAAGGCAGACCAAATGAGTGAAAGGCAGCTCGGTTAGTAACAGCTGGAAAGGAAGTAAGTGATAAAAAGAGGAGGTTACTTTCTGAAGAAAAGAATCTCCCAAGGGGACAAATGAGTAAGATAGGAGAAGATCAAGTCAAAAATAAGAGAAGAAAATTCAAAGATTATAATGAAAAATTAATAAAAGAAACTGGTAAGTTAGGGAGAGGCAAAAGTTTCAAATGGAGAAAATGCAACTTTATTTGTTAAAGAGAAATTTATTTCATTGAATTAACTGATTTTTAAAAGCAACTTTTCCTGGAACTGTTATAAAACATAATTGGCAGCTCTTTGCTTTTCCTATCTTTTAGAGCACATACAGCACATCTGGAATGAATAAACTACTTTTCCAACATGAAGGTCCAAATAAACATTAAGAACCATCACACCAAACGTACTCATCACCTTACTGTCCTCATCTTTCATCTCTGTATTCTTCCCTCCAATCATCATGTGCTGCCTCTTTAATTACAGTCCGTATCTGCTCACCACCCTTTGGCAAGCCCAGGGAAACACCACGCAAAGGACTGGCTCCCAGGACAAAGAAGGAAAGATGTCATCTGAGAAGCACGTGTGGAAAGCAGTGCATTCCTGGAATACCAAAATTTACCATGTACCTAAGTGGCTGAGTGCACTCAAATGACACCCATGAGTTGTACAAGAAAAAAATGTTTTTTCCTTTAATATCTGTCTGTTAGATGTGTCAGTCTGATTCGTGTTAAAATAATGTGGAGGTCATAGGGAAGATGGGACCTCTGGGGCTATTTTGGCTGTCCTTGTACAGAGAACAGATTGAGAACAAGTAGAATGGAGTATATAGTTGTGTAAAACCCATAAGGCACCAGAAAGAAAAAACACTCCCTCAGAAGCAAGATAATACCAGTCCTGTGGTGTGAGCAAGAGCCAAGAAATAACTAAGTCTATACAAGAAGAAAAAATTAACAAAGGTTACGAAGAGAACATCCCCTGCGACCCCCCCCACGACCACCAGCAAGGGACACTGCGCAAGCGCGGATGGGAAGAGAGCTAATTATAATACGAAGTGGGGATAGGTCATGCATATGTATAAGCGTATTGCGAAATTCCATGAATATGTATTAGTTAAAAAAAATATAAACCCAAAAAAAGACCTGTGCGGGTTGAGGGATCAGAACAGGATCAGGACATTCTGTCCCCACGCACCCAGCGCTGTTTGCTTGCCTTTACTCACTTAATAAACTGTAAACTTTAATTGGAATCCTGTTTGAGGCTAAATCATTTATCACATGTCCAAGTGCATAATTGTTTTAGCTTTAACTAAAACTATTTTTAGTATCTATTTTTTAAAAATACAAAAGTTGCAAATTGAAAAAATGGAAATAATAGAAAACGTAGTAGTTTTGTGCTTCCCTTTTTTTAAATAAGCTGTACAGCCTCAATTCTTACACTACATACAAATATACAGAATAACAGCCAGAGTACAGGATTCAATCTGGCTTTGCTCCATTTAGCAATGGTCACCATCCCAGTATCAGCTTTGTTTGCTGATTGTTACAGCTATTTAACCAAAAGTTACTGTCTTGTAAGAGGCATTAGTCAATGAGTTTGGAAAGTCCTTATCCGACCTCTGAAACGACTTCATAACCATTATACCTGCCCATCTTCACAACCTGAAAAACAAAGTATTCCTTGTGCATTAGCCAGTGAAAGAAAATTCTGAATGGAGTCACTCTGTACCTACGCAAAGTACAGCCAGAGCAGGGACTGCCATGTACATACTCTCAGGCACCAGGAAAAGAATGTGAAATAAGCAGCATACAGCTGTGACAAGTGCTCTGCCCTACCATCTTGGCAAGGCTGAAGGACAGTTATAAACTGCCGTGCCTGTGCTGTGTGTAATTGACTCATTAAATGCAGGTACCCCGACATCTCTGTCCTACGTACAATGAAGAGAAAATTCAAAATACCTTGCGTTTCAAAATAGAAGATGTCCTTTCTGTTCTTTACGCTGTAACGTATTGCCACACAGGTTTTTTAACACTTTCTTGGTTATACACATTATTTGCACGTGAGTTCAGGTCTTCTGCAAGTAGGTCCTTTCCATTGTATTAAAAAAAAAAATCTAATCCATGCCAAATATTGAGATAATGAGAGAATCTTGAATGCACTAAGCACTGCATATTTAATCAGTGAACACTTGAAACAGAATTGGAATATGCAGTAAAATTCCTCCTCCTAAAAAGAAAGTTTTATCAACAAACCTCAAAGCATTTCTCTAAATCCTTCTGTCCAAGTTTTCTCTAGTTGGAAGGAAAAGTACTAAAATATGTTCATACAACATGCAACAACTGCACTGGTCTTAGGGCATCTCTTCTAAAATGCAATTCTTTTCGAAATTCAGATAAAGAAACCCACCTACAGATTTCAAAGCTCTTCTTTTCCACTCTGTCCACTACTTACCATATGATACTTTGGATGTGTTGAAAATCCATTTGCAATGTATTCTACATGTAAACATCCACCAGATATACTGCACAACAGACTAGCTAGAACGTGCAACATTTGCTATGATGTACTGTGTGGCGTTTGCAAAAATGGAACTAAATAAATGATTGATCAAATCTGGAAGAAGACAGGTTCCCCTGGACAGTTTCTGAGGCAGAGTAAACTACAAGAAGAGCTATGCATATGCCTTTCGTAATAGCGTCCTTAGCCAAGGTTCTTCAGCCTTATTTCCTTCCCTCTATAGTTACCCAATATATTCTCTGCAATACTAAAATACCTGAATTATCAATGGTTCCAATAATTTCTCCACTGTAAACGTCTGGATGTGCAGATCCCGAGGATCAATTTTCAGTTTAAGGCTTGGCATTTTTGTTGACATTTCACCTAGGTACAAAACAACAAAAAAAATGCAATAAGCAATTATTAGCCATGACTGCAAGTCTCATTGCGCTCTGTCAGAGTCCAGAGACTGCCGACTGAAGTACAGATTTGGTTCTATAACAGGCTTAGGATTTCAAGAGATAAAATTAATTCTTACAATTCCTCATTTCTAAATTGCGACAAAAAAAATGCAGCTACTTGCATGACCTGTAAAACAATAAGCAATAAGCAATTATTAGCCATGACTGCAAGTCTCATTGCCCTCTGTCAGAGCCCAGAGACTGTCCACTGAAGTACAGATTTGGTTCCATAACAGGCTTAGGATTTCAAGAGATAAAATGAATTTTTACAATTCCTCATTTCTAAATTGTGACAAAAAAATGCAGCTACTTGCATGACCTGTAAAACAATAGATTTAAAGTACATACAATTCCTTGTCTTCTCTTCCACGTTTCTAAATTGACCATGTATTAAAAAATACACAAGGATAATTGCATTAGAAGATCTTTGAAAATAAGCTCTTCAGTAGTCAATAAAAAGGAGCTTTAAAGCAAAAATTATATATTACATTATTGAATTTAACACAAAATGAACACACTAATGCTACGTGTACAATACCTGTATCTTATTCCATGAGCCAAATTACAGCGGTCATAATAAACACTTTAAGAACAAAAATATATACAGCAGCTCTTAAAACTCCTGGCAATTAACAGTAGGAGAAAGTGAAACATTTAGTTATTTTACGCCCTGTAATAACAAATATTATTCTAAGTGTCAAGACAGATTAAGTCAAGAAAGCCTATTACTGAAGTCAATAAGAGGGAATTAAAGCTAAGTAAGGTCTTTAAAGTTAATAAATCATTCATTAGGAGCTGGATACAAAGTCCACTGATGTTAATTTAAGGGTTTTTACTGAGTTTACTGGGCTGTGGTTCAGGACTTTAGCTGCAGTGAAATGTGTGTGTGCCAATAAAGAATTATAACTGTGCTTTAGTAGGAATGCAACTGATTATTACCCCAAAAGAAATTTTAAATTTTCCCATAAACTGAACCTCCCATAAAACAAAGCTCAGCAAAGCCTTTTTGACCAATAAAGACTTCAAACTTTAACCAATAAAGACTATGGATATCTGTCCTTTTTTAAGCAGGACTTATTACAACCATTGCAAAGTAATGAGGTACTGTAGTTGTGCAGGCTAAAGAGATATATTGTCACCTTCTGGTGAACTTAGCATTGATTTAATACAACACAGTAGGTTTAGAGTTTCTACACCAAGTTGTGGAGAAATGAATCCTAATTGTTTATCACAAAATAGTTATCCACATTTCACTCACAGGCAAAGATAATATGAACAATAACTAAAGAATTAAGGTTAATTTAGGGGTTTGCCATTCTTAGTAAAGGTTATACAAGTTCCAAGTTTATTCTTTTCTTACAAGCTACACCAGTTGTAGCCCTATGCTCCCACAGGTTCAGCTGCATACAGTCAAGTAATAGATCCGTAAAGAAGTAATTTTTCAGTTTTATTTCCAAGTCAAAAGATAAAGAGAACAAAAACTTGAGATTTGACTGACTGGAATTACACTCTTCCTTCCATGGACATTAATCGTAGAAAGACAGCTCCATAAATGTCAATGCCAATTATTCTACCACATTTAGCTTTTAGATACTTGTAAGAAGACTCCCAGAATCACCAGTGCCAGTGGTTCTCTTTCTGTCCAATGAATTAGTAGGTAGGATACTCCCCCAGTTTTGAAATACTCCAGTTTAACTTATCCTCTGAGCCTCCTCATCATTCACTGCTTCAGAAACAAGTCGTGGCTCCTAGTCCAAAAAAGGACCACAGCCCCTCTGCTAGCTCAAACTGTCATGTATCCTCCCTCCCCAAAGTTGTGGCTATGCAGGTGTACAGACCACACCTCGTACACACAAACCCTCAGTGCAGCCGTTACAAAGCGCTTTGAGACGAATGACTGCTGGTTCCAGTTCTACTCAACGTAAAACACTTATTTACTCACTGAGCTCAGAACAAAACAGGCTGAAAACACAGCACAACTCTATAGGCTGGTGGTTAGGGCATGCTCCCAGAAAGCAAAATATTTTGTTTCCAAACTTTGCTAAACTTATGTTTTTTGGCATTTCAGGCCAGGGAGAACCACAAAAGATGGAAGATATCAAAAGTTAAGTAACTCAGAATATCTACAAATGCATTCAACTTAATAAATGTCCTACTAAGTCACATCAACAGTCCATCTAGCCCAGTGTGTTTGTTATGTTCAGGCTATTAGGAGAAAGCATGCAAGCCTAGCCATTTTCTATGGTTCATTCTTCTTATAATTCAGCATCCAGAACGGTTTATGATAGATGTTAGAGGACAGTATCCCTACCTATCTTCCATTTCACAGAAT
>NW_010199737.1:0-21050 GCF_000695765.1 Mesitornis unicolor
TAGTCTGCTATTTAACACCAGTGTGATTCTAGCCAAGCCCTGAAATCCCACGCAAGGCAGATTATGTTCAGTTCTCTGGCTGTCCACATATTTTCCTCCTCTATGTACCTTACAAGCCAATGCCTGAATATGGCCCTAAATCATATCCTTAGTACATACCCAAGAGTATTGTGTCACCCATCATATTGAACTGATTGATTCTACCAGGATTGTTAATAAAAGCATAATTTCAAAAATGTCTTTTTACTTAAAGCCCCCCTTTTTTTAATGGTATAGTAGTTACGGCAACTGCTTCCTGCCACCTCTGCTGCCAAAAGCCACAATCCATCCATGAAAAAGAGTTCCTCCATCCAAACACATTTTTCAGTGGACAGGAGCATTTCCTGGCTAAAGCACACTCTTCCCTTTCCTTCTCTTCCCTTCTGACAAACTGTAAGCCAAACAAAATTTGTAACAAATGTGAGCTGAGAGTGAAGAATTCAGTGAACTTCTTTCAAATTACTTTCTATTTTTACACATACATGCAAGGGGGGAAAACAAACAAAAACAAACAAACGAACAAACAACTCCTGGGGAAGAGCAGGGGGAGAAAAAGCCAGCCACCTCCCAGGGCTGTTCAATGTAACAAAATGTTTTCCTTTCTTAGAATGCATGCTTGGGATTCAAACTGCCTTAAAAGTCTTGTCATAATAGTAACTTAAAAAATTGGGGAGTTATTTCCCCTTCTCTTTTGGTTTTATTCTACCATAGAGGTCAGTGGCAGTATTTCTTAAGTCTGGTGCATTTCCTGCGTGATGATCAAAGTTTCCTCCATGAATTTGAAAATAAAATGTCCCTATTCTTTCCTAGTACCAAAACTCTGCTTCTATGAGTAAGCCTTTCTGGTCTTGACACAAAATAATTCTTAACTGTCCATCTGACAACACGGTAAAGCTTTTAAGAAAGCTTTACAATTATTTTTATGGTCTGTATTTATAAACGTTTTATCCTTCCCTAGGCTTAATTCCAATGCACAGTTGTATGGAGCTTGCTTGTCTTTCCCTTGCCCTGTTTGCTGTGACCTTTTACCCACTCAGAAAATAATTAGCACATTTTCCAGCAGATCGTTGGATGATTTCAGGCTTTCTTATTCTGAGAAAACATTGTGACAGACAACATCAGCAAAGAGTCTAATGTGCTGCTCTTTCAAGGCCTTGTATAGCGACTGAATACAAATGTACAAGAATACCATAAAGTGGAATGAGTCAAGAATCATGGCAACAATGAGCTGAACAGCCACTTATAAAGCAGGAATTCTCTTATAAATTGAATTGGGAAGTTTTATTAAAATGAAACAAAACCATCATGATACAAGTCACTGAGATTTTTGGCTGGGTGTGAGAAGAAGATAAGGCCAGAGTCCCAGTACTAATTAGGCATTGCACACGTTGTGCTCATTAATAATTTCCACCACAGTAGCTTCAGCCTACAAAATATTTTGCAAACAAATTGCCAAAACATGGTCTAGGCAGTGCAAGCAGCCAAAAGCACATACAGCACACAACCCTGGCATATAGAGGGAAGGAAAAGAACAGCAAAGACACAGGTCCAACCCAAAACTGTGAGGCTGATATTATAATGGGTTTGCTTCCATAATCAGCAACAGGACTGCATCACCTAGTATTCTGTGTTAATGCAGTTCTCACTGGTTAAAACCCTTTTGTCCTCATGAAATAACTACCTTACTGAGATTTTTGCTTTCAGAATAATTTTCTCTGCCTCCTGGTAAGTGATGTATTATATAGCTATGCTAGGCATTTCAGCTTCTTTTATACAATAGCTATTGCTCTTCAGAGTATTTAAAAATCTCTTCCTACTGGTTACCTTAATGGTAGAAGTCATCAAGTGGCCCCCTCATGCATGTTCTTAATGTGCAATTGAGTTGTGTGGCTAATGGTGGAGTTACATGAGCCCTCTCTGTGGAGTAGTTCCAAAAAAGAGGAAAGCTGTACACCAGCAGGGATGTCTGCTTTTGTGTCCCATTCCCAAACTTGAGCCAGCATGCATTGCAGCAACAGGAGAATGAAAAGAAATGAGAAGAAAAGGCAAAAGCATATGATGCTGCAAAATAAAACAAAGTTTGTATCTCCAAGGATTCACTGATTAATTCATTGCTTGGATTTTCTCCCACACAAGTTATGCTGGGTTGTTCCAGGACTAAGCAAGCTACAAGAAACTGTCACCATTTGAAGCATAATCCTGATCAAATACCCCCAAGTTCCCCTTCACTGTAAAGCTGAGCTGCAAGATTTCAGAATTTGCCTGTGTTTACACAGGTCAAATAAAGTGGTGACAAAAAAAAAGGCACCAGAAGATATTCTTACCCCTATTTCCCAGCTGAAGCAACTGGAAGGCATAGAAGTCATAATTATACTGTTTTAAGTCACACAGTGAGAAGCACAGCCAGGAACATACTGTGGGCTTCTGGGCTCCAAAATACCAATATAAAACAACTGTTTCCCTTTCACCAGGATTTTTTACAGCTGCTTTCAGCATCAGGTTGACATTCTCAGATATTTTTTTCATTGAAGTTTCCTCTTGCAGCTGTATCCACAGCAGCAGTTCCCCAAGGCACACAGGAGCACTGGTCCTGCCTACAGCAACTCTTGAAGTGCCTTTCATTGATCAACCCGGGCACCTTTGCTAATCGACAGAGAAAAGAAGGCACTTGAAAAGTACAAGAATTGGGGCTTTTGCCATTGACCTTAGGATGAGATGAGCTGTGCCCCACAGGCTCCTGTTTCTCTCCACTGACTATAAAAGGGGTGGAAAGTGTCTAGGTTAGTAGATGTGGAGAAGGCTTCCAGCTGTGACCAGGCAAATCCATCCCTGGCCTCAAACTGCTCTGCAGACTGCTTTATGGTACAATGGTTGACTTCTATGCAAGTTGGTCCATGAAGACAAACACTACTGTCACAAATTATTGAAGTGGCATGTTATCTGCCAAGAGTATACTACACTGTTCCTCTTAATTTTTTTAAAGTCTAAATACATAAATCTGTAGCAACTGTTTCATAGTCTTTCAAAAACCTGAAAAAAATATTTTTACATTGGGGATGGGTTTCAGATGGACTTCCGAATCTCCGTTTGAAACAGTCTTTATAGGTGCCCTTTAGATTCCACAGAGAGAAAATGGGCACTTCACACATGCATTTCATTTCACTCTATGGTAGACATGCATACTAGGTTAGATGATTTGCACATTACAAACATGTATTTCTTTCCAGTG
The DNA here is from genome assembly GCF_000695765.1 of Mesitornis unicolor. Classification (NCBI taxonomy): domain Eukaryota; kingdom Metazoa; phylum Chordata; class Aves; order Mesitornithiformes; family Mesitornithidae; genus Mesitornis; species Mesitornis unicolor. The sequence continues at coordinate 3,269 of NW_010199737.1, forward strand.
ACAAAGGGACATTGGGATCAGCTGTACACAGCTACAGTGCAGATGTCTGAAGCGGAGTGAGATGAATCTCATTCCAGGTCTCAAAAGGGCTGAAAGTGCTTGGGAGCAGTATGCTGTTTCCAAAGAGTTTTCAAGTGAAAACTCAGTTCCAAATGGCTATAATTCTTTCCAAAAATTGACTGGATGAAGGCAGGTTTGTTCTGCAGCATTTTTTTTCACTGAGTTACCATTGCGAGAATTAGTAATGTTCCAGTTCAGACTCTCTCCCTCCCTATCATCCCTCTCCTTTACCTCCTCCAGCTCTTACATCATTGCAAAGTTATCATTAAGCTTGTATAAGAAACTATACATCTTCACTGGTATAGAAAATATCTGCAGTGAATTCAAAGCCCTTCAGAATGTGAGGATTATACATATTGCAATGATTGTCAGAAAAATGCCTTGCTTCCCTCCTCCCACACAAAATATATTCCTGTGGAGTGATCTAATTTTTATGCTAAGGCATATTTTCAGTTTTTTTTACTAATATGAAGTTGTTTAAAATCCAATTATGAAAGCCCTGGAGAGATGTGAAAGTATTTGTTTCACTTGCCTTGTGTGATACTACAGTTCTGTTGAAGTCAGTTATTGAGTTAATTATTAGTACAGTTTATTACAACTCAATATCCCTATTACAAGTCTCATAGTGGTAAGCCTTTAGCTTCAACAAGCTGTGACAGTGATATCCAAAATCCAGCCATGAAATATATGGTAGTTTTGAATGCCATGCGTTGTACAGAATCTCTCAGTGAGCAGATCTTGTTGCTGTGCTACACGCACAAAGAGAACCCAGCTCCTCGTCCATTCATTGTGTGTATACTTCCACTACCTCTTCTTTATTGGCTTCTTTACCCCATGGTGACTAAATGTAACCAAGCCAGCTGGTGCTTCCACGTCTGTGCAGTTTTTCTGCAAGTACCACTAAATTCTCTTGATTATGCTCCAGCTCATTCCCTGAAGAAAACCCTGACATCCAAGTTTCTTTTTTCAAGTATAACCAAATAGTGGTTATGATTATAACCAAATTATTGTATGAGCCAAATGCCTTACCTGAGCTGTCAATAAAATAAAATAAAATAAAATAAAATAAAATAAAATAAAATCCTCCCCAAATGTAAAAACTTGATTCCTTTTTCTGAGTCAAGTTAACTTTTCTGAATCTGAGTTAAATCAACTGATGCAGCTGATTTAAATGGCTTTAATGTCATGACTGTATAGAGCTATAGAGAGTTCAACACTGTGTATGCATCCATGCTGACTACAGCAGTAAGAGAGGCAGAAGTGAGCAAAGTACTAGACTCATCAAGAGAACGAGCTTTGGAGGAAGTGGTGAGAGAAGTTTTTGTGTCTGGGTAGACTTTACACTGCTTGATTCCCACTACATCTTTCCAAGTTCCTGGGAAGTTTCTTTTTGTCCTTCTACTCTAGCTGTAGGTTTACAGGCAACCACATTCAAAACAGAAGCTTCATAATTACAGGGGAAGCAAACATCTGTGGAAGGCATCAGATCTCTTAACTCCTTTTGGTACTCAAATGATTTCTGCTCTAAGCAAAGGTGGTGCTCTTTCATTTGCATTCTTTAGTATTAAAATGTGGTATTTGATTAAAATAATGAAACTGAAGTCATAGTAAAAAATTACTCCTACAGGATGTGAAGATTCCTTCTCCAGCACTTTGTGTAAGCACCCTCATCTTTAGGGTTTATTATAAATTAGATCCCATTACTGAGTTTTGAGAGGTTATAAATATGAAAGGAATTTTTTTCCCCCTTCAACTATTCCATAATAAAATGGAAGGTGACTAGTAGAAACGTGTCTTGTTCTTCCCATCCCAGACAACTAAGCTAATTTAAAAATCAAAATAATCAGCCCTACCTGTTAAAAAAGGTGGTGACAGTAGGACAGAGCTTCCCCTTGCTAATTCCATGTAGCTCTGTAGGCATTGGTGGAATGGCTCCACATTGCACCCACATAAATAAAAGCACTTTTGGCCCACTAACCACAGGTTTACAAACTTCAATGTACAGCAATGGCTTCAGTAGCTCCTGAAGAAACACATATTTTAAGCGTGGTGAGTAATTTTAACACATTTGCACTGCTCACCAAATGTCACAGTGACATGTTTACAAAAATATGAATGCTTTCATGTGGATCTAGAAAAGTAATATTTACTGTACAAAGTTTATCTGTTTATATAAAAGTGTTTGTCCTCAATTTTCCTGTTGGTCTAACATAGAACTATCTAAGCTGACTTCTACTTTTGCACACAAAATTACAGAATTAAGGGAGTGAACTTTTTCTTTTAGTATTATTAGCAAATTCCTTGTGTGTATGTGTGTGACTAAAGGTTGTTTAGTGCCATCTTTTGGGTGGTCTTAATACTACAGAACAGCTCAATCAAATCAACTGCACATTTGTCATCGTTCACATGGCAAGGAAGCCATGTTTTTAGTTCCCTTAACTTGATTTTAGAGGGTCTGGGGTTTTTATCCTAGGTTACAGCTCTCCATAAGATTTTGCTTTCTAATGTGTATGAGCTCTCTAAAAGAACAAATGGGCAGAGATTGAAGGAGGCTGTGCTGGTTTCAGGCTGGTAAGTCAGGGTGCGGGCTGGGGGGGTGGGGGTGGCACTATTTGCCACCGTGGTACCAACCTGGCAGAATCAGTGAAGCGAAGGCATGGAGGTACAACCGGTGACAGCAGATGCAACCACACCACAGAGGCAGACTGGTGCTCAACAGCTGGGTGAGAAAATACAGGTTTAGGCCCCTTGCTTGGTGCAAGGCTGTTGTGGAGCTGCTGGGGATGAGAAGTGCCTGTATCAATCTTGTACCAACTTCCAGAACTGAAGGGAAAAGTAGTTGAGAGAGCCTTTCCCATAGTAGATCTTTAAAACAGGGCCAATACTACAGTTTCTGTAAGCTCCTTCAGGGCACTCCTGTGGTGTGGGAGTATGTGTGCATCCTCGTAAAATCAATCAAATTTCACCCTCTGCTTACACTGTTGGGTTCATGATAACTGCAAATTACCTTGATAGACAGCAGACACCTATGTAACAGCTTGAGTCTTCCTGATTTTTTTTCTTAGGGAAATAGTTTAAAAAGGTATGTGCTTTTAATTATGAGATTCCAGTCTTCTTCCAGCATCTAAATACTTACAGCCCTCCCTGCAGCCACGGCTACATGAAGACCATCCATGGCTGAGTGGCAGTATTCAGATGATGAATAAACTCAATGTGAAGATGAATTGCTAGGAGTTTTTCCATGTTGCATAAAGAAATCCCCCTGCCCTTTCTTAGCAGACAAATGCCCAAATCCCCAGCAGCAAAATATTTTCCTGTTTAGAAACACTGTTATTTTCCAACTTTGGCCAATGTTCATGCTATTTTATAAGATAATTATCCCAGTCACACCCTATATCACAAAATGTATTTCTTCTGACTCCTAATGTAAGACCAACAGTAAACTCATTAAATTAATTGTTTATATTCTCTCTTTATTCCATATTCTCTGCTAGCTCTAAAAGTAGATCATATGTCAAAAATAAATTCAAAAAACTTGAGCATCCAAAAATCCAACTTAACACCTACACACTGATGCCACAGAATTAAAAGCGTACATGAAATATTACGCCCGTGGTACCTGGTACATGGTAATTAATAAACAAATCTGCCATAAAACCCTGCCTTTTCCACAGATGGTCTAAAATAGGATTAGATGACAATGTTCCTTTGAAAAGGTCAGTGGTCAACTGGTTTCATCTTAGGCAAGAACAAAGTCAATGTAGTGAAGTAGGTAATGCTTTCAGCAGGGTTTCCTTTTCCCTTAATGAGATGAGAGACCTTTCTACCCCTTATCCCATTCTACTGTGGGACAAGAGAGCTGCTCCCCATAGCAAAGTCTAATTTCACATGCAATAGGGAGAACACAGTGCTTGGAGATATCTGGGCTTTGGATTTTCCCTTGCCAGCAACCTACAAAGAACAGGTCAAGTTTTGTGCTGTGCTCCCTGACTCATGGTCCCAGAGACAGCACAGACGGAGCCAAAGGAATTACTCATGTGTGGAACAGCATTTATTGTAGATATTTACAGCATTTGGCCTTGAAGACTAGAGCACCAGCTGATCCTTTTTTGCTAGCTGTTATGCTTGAAATGACATATGCACACACTGCAAAATTTTGGACAAGGCAGCCTCCTCAACAAAACGCTGATGTCTGCAATTAAACTTATCTCTGTGTGGAAATGTTCCCCAGGCACTGCTTCGTAGGCCAAGTGCTTGCTGAAGGCTTTTTGGAGGTGTCAGAAGGTTTGCATTCTCCTGCTCTTGGATAATCAAACACTGCTGACAAGCTTGTTTGGCTGTTGAAATAAGCCCAAGCAAGGGGTTTATGCGTGATGGTTTGCAGCATTTTAAGGGCAGGAGTCTGGAAGGTACTTCCTTCATCGGTGTGTGCCTTCCTCTGCTGTGGTAGGAGATAGGTAAGTGTAATTGAGTTCAGAAATTCATCAAGTCCAATTTTACAGCCATAGTGGCCTTTGTCTCCATCCCTCCCCTCCTCTTGCAAAGCAAGTCTACCCACATGCACCTACAGCAGGGCTTATCATGAAACTGCACCTGTAAGAGGCCACATATGCTATGGATGCAGCCGCCTCTATCATCAATAATCTGGTCTCTTTTCATTGGTACTAATAATTAAATGTCTGGCTTGTGGACAACCACCATTTATATTGCTCACAGCGAGGTACTTCTGACATAATGATATCACAATCGAATGATCTAATGGGAGTTAAACACACGGCATGTTTCCATAGTTCTCTGCAGAGTTGCAGTCATCAAGAACTGCACTGTGTTAATAAAGCAGCAGGTGTGTGCCGGGGCGCTGCTGTAAATGGAAGCTAAGAAGAGACTTCCAGCCACACAGATCAAAGCCCTTGAATGCAAAAGAGATGCTCAAATGACATGAAGCCATGGGCCTCTGTTCAAGTGCAGCTGTTTGCTGACATGTGAAAAATACTGTAGGATTTGGGCCACAGAGATTAATATAAAGCAACAAATGCTGGCAGTTTTACCAGCGGATGTCCTCACCTTAATTTACTTTTGCTTTTCTTCTCTCCCTGAAGCAAACAGCACAAGTTAACATTGTCACTTCTTACAGTTTTGAGCTTTTAGTGTCTTATGTCATAACTTGAGGGTTTATAGATTTTCAGCTTGTTTCCAACACTATATTCGAGTTTGAATTCTTTAGAAAAGGTAAAAAGAGAACATTTTTCTTGGAGAGCTTTGAAATCCACATTAATAAAGCTGGCAGGGCTCTCTCAGTTAAATTTGGGTTCGCTTTTTTGTTTTATTAGCATTTTCTTTACACAACCTATTTTAGTTCACCTATTTACCGTATAAAGCAATGACAGCTCAGCGATGGCATGGCTAGAATTATACAAATGTATGGTTTTATAAAGTGGATTTTTTTTTACCTCTCTGTTTGCTAAAATACCCGATGATGCTTTGGTTTTGAAGGTGTGTTTCATGAGACAGCTGTGCATATTTGCGTTGTAGCTAGGGTTTTTATACTATGCTCAGTTCATAAATGTTCCTGAGCAACAAGCTGTGAGATATTTAAATAATCAAGAAAGAAAATGTTGGTGACAGAAGCAGCACAGAACACTGATTTTCTTCATTCCAGCTGATTAGGAATTGTGCTTTTCTACTTTGTAAGTGTACAAACAAGCCCAGGCTCAGAGGGAGCCCTCCTAGGGGACCTTGGAGCTCTCAGGAAAGGGGTTTCACTAGCTGCTTTTGTTGATGCCTTTGAAGCCACCTGATATCTAACCAGACTGTGCTTCTCCTTGGAATGTCAGCCTCAGAAGCCCAGAAAGTCTCCTCCAGTCCATGTCCCTCATTAACTCCTACAGGATTATCCCTACTGGACCAGCCCAGTGCTGCTCTGCTCCTGCCAATGCAGCACTGAAGAGCAGCACATCAGCAGCCTCATGACTTCAGTCAGAATCTCTACCAAGCCCAAAACAGCCTGGATTGGCCACAAGAGTTGGAAGACACTCTTGCGCCTCTTCATCCACTTGCATTTCACAAGGGACACACAGATGTCCCTCTGTCCAGGCTTTGGCACACAGCTGAGGCAGGCAGAGGCAACTGCAACCCAAAGAATTTGAAGTTGCCTCAGCTGTACTCCTTGTGGATCCTAGGAAGCCAGAGGCCAAACTAAGCATCAGATCCAGGCCTCCTTCACAACAGAAGAGGGTATTGCCAGTGGGTATATACAGTGTATATACAGTGACTCTTATGCCTGACTTATGATCAGAAATGATGTCTGAGTTTGTGCAGGTAATCAAATTAATTATTCTGCTAAAAAAATAAATATTCCATGTGAAACAATGATGCATTTTTCTGTCCGCAATATTTTAATCACATATTTAAATATATTTTGAATTAAAACTTATAATCCTCTAAATAAATGGGAGGTGGAACTCAACAATAAGAGAATAGGCCAAAATACTGATATTAATTGGCAGATATAATAACAGGAAAATATTTCCCCATGTCTACTTTACCACTTCCCTCTCTTAGGCCCACATATTTCTAAAATACTTGAGACATTTCAAAACCTGTGATTTTTTCCTTGATCAACCTTAATCATATACCCAATACTCCGCTTTTGCCTTAAGTATAGCTTTTAACTTTAAAGCATGCATTTGGCAGTCCGAACCATTCAGTCAAATATGCTGTGACTTCCTCATGACACTCATAGAAGACTGAATGAAAAAGTTGCGTGAACATCCCATGCTCCCTGATTTTATCCCTTTATCATCTAAAACAGTAACATATCTTGTGCCACACTATGCAAAGAAGAGTTGGTGGCACAGCAAAGGTAGTACATCAACAGGAGTTCCATGCATATTGCAAATGTGTTCACATGCTTAGCTTCATACCCACTGGAAATCAAAGAGCCTGTCTACACCACAACAGCAAATGCTTTGTGTAAATGTTTGTGTATTAAAGCCATGAGGAGAAATTTAGTGATGGTAAATGAAAGTTAAAAAATAAAGTTGTGTTGACTGGCTTTTTGGTGTTTGGTCTTAAGCACGAATGACGTTTTCCAAGAAGACCGACTGGTAACAGGAGTGAAAATACAAATCTGGGTATTGGTTTACTAGTGTCTGTTTATTTCTTGCCATACTCTTTTATAGTGTCTATGGTATAAACTGAAACAGAGGATGGATGGAAGGGTGTTTTGTTTTAAAAACTTAATTTCTTGTATAAGCCACTGCACATGCTTCCTCTTGATATCATTTGTAAACAGAATATTTTAGCCAACATTTTATTAAGTTTTCAACCCTGCAAACACTCAAGGGGTTAGCAAGATGCTAGAAGTCAAGCCTAACTATAAATATTTCCAGGACTGGGGCCTACGTGTCTGCTCCAGTTCTCTTTGTTAACATTATGTGATTGAGCTACATGTTACATAGCTGCAATGAGGGTTGTTCACGTGCGCAAATTGTATTAATAGTCTTAATATGGAGTTGTGCAAGCAAGGTTATGTGCCAGAGGAGTAGTTCACATGAGCTGCTCCAGATTGTCTGGGGAGATAGCAACCTCGACTCTGTGCTGAACTATGCCAAAGATTTAAAATCTTCCATAAACTGGAGGGAGCAGCAAAGAGAGGCCCATGCCAGCTCTGTGCTCGCTCTTCCTGTTGATGGCTACTGGTCTAACCCAGCCCCCTGATGGCAGAAGTGGAGGGGAGCAGAAGGCAGCAAGAGGCTTTCCTCCTCACCTTACCTGCCCTCCTCAGAGAGGACCAAGGGAAGTGCCAGCAAGGGACAGCCAAAAATGGGATAGCATTGATCTAAGCCTAGTAAAAATGGTTTGATTGATTTCGTCAAGCATTTAATTCCTGAACAGAGAGACTGCTATTAGATTTTCACATGGTTTGGGAAAACTCAACACTGTGAAGAGGCATGTGAGAAAAGCTGAGGATATCAGTTTCTGTGACAGCAGCAAAGATGACACCACTGCAGCCACCCTTCTGCCTGATCCTGCTGCCCCCTCCTCAGTGCCTGGGCTAAAAGGGGATGGGCAAAGGGGAAGGGCAGCAGGTGACAGCAACAAGGAAGTCAGGCAAAAAGTCGAGTTAGAAAGTGACAACTACAGGATATCATTCTGCATCACCTTCCTTTTTAATCAGAGTACCTGTACTGGGTACAGGTGACCAGGGGCTGGTGGGGGCTGCAGGGTGGCCTCTGTGAGTAGAGGCGGGGGCTGCCCCATGCTGGACACAGCCAGTTCCAGCCGGCTCCGATGGCCCCTCTACAGGGCATGGCTGAGCCCCACAGCCACGATGGTGACACCTGGGGAAAGCCTCGGTATGGAAGGACAAAATGCTGCCCAGCAGTAAGGGGTGAGAGAAATGTATGAGAAACAGCTCTGACAACACTGAGGGGAGAGGAGGAGGAAAGCAAGGAGGTGCTTCAGGCACCTGAAAAGGGATCCCCTGCAGCCTGTGGGAAGGATCCAATTGCACTGATGTAACAAAGGTATTTGGTCTTATTGCTAATAAATTGCTGAGTATCTTTGTACCTCAGTTTTCTATCTGTTAAATAAAGACAACACTTGCTAGGGGCTTTTGACGAGATACTCCTTAATGACTGTGAGTTGCTCATTTGAGACCCATATAAGCACAATGAGGGAGTGAAAAATATAATGCTTAGAAAGAGGTGATTAATGAAGGTTCCTGAAAGCCAACAAGCTTTTTATAAATAGAGTTGACCCAGCTACTGGATTCAGTAACTGATTTTTACATATTTATGGCTTTTGTTGGACTTAAGTGATTTTCTCCTCATCTCAAAAGGAGTCTGTAGCACAGCTAGGTCTCCCAAAAGCTAGAGAAACATCTTACTTGATTTTGCTATACAGCAAATATTAAAGAAAGACATATAGAACTGTACTTAAAACCATAATTTTGCATTATAATGTCCTGCAGCATTTCTGAAATAATTGCTTAGGTGACATGATAAATTGAAGAATTCCCAGATTAAAGCATCTAAATAAAGATCCTGATGTAAATCCCCAAATTTACTGTTAAGTTAAGCTGCCTATCAAGGTTCTCTCTCTTAAGGTATATACAGCTGACATTTTTACTCACTTACATGTTATTTCCATCAGTTCTGAATAAAAGAAATGCAGGCAAGAGTATTTCATGCTTGGCTGACTAGCACTTCCTCCACTTGTGATACAGGGATTACAGCTTGGCAGAAAGACTATCTCCATTACAATTGCTTGCAGGTAGTGCCAAGATTCGTGAAAACAATAGGACTAGCAACTATTTTGGCCTTAAAAAAGTTTCACTGACATATTAAAACTCCTCTCTTAAGAAGGGGAAAACTCAGAGCTATTGAGGCTTATTATTCAACTGCTGGATGCAGAAATGCATAACCATTGCTTGATTCTGTACCTTTTATTCCCCATTTCACTCTGCTTTTTGAGTCATAAAGGCATTTCCCCATTTACTTCTCAAACAGCTACTGTTGCATATTGGTTTGAAGCCTCAGACTTCAGAGGAAAAAGCCCAACAATAAGCTGGGGAGACTATAAATACCATTTCCCATTTGTGATGCAAGTCTCACGGAAGTCAGTGGCTGCTCAGCCAATATAGGCTCTTATTTCATATCAAAGCAGGATTTAAGATAGAAAATACTAACCATGACCTAGTAAGTAAGAGTGGGTACTAAAATACCTGTAAAAAATGTTAAGATTGCTCCTAACAGCCACCTCTGTGCCAACGCTGACAGAAAGACTAGCATCTTCTGGTCCCACAGTCTACAGATATCCAGGTTTTAGCGATTCAAATGTCAGACCACAGTGACAAGAACACACTATCATCTTACCAAAAGGCAAAGGAAACAAGGCCAGTGTTTCAATAAATTGAAGGACTGGGTCCTCAGCACAACTGAAATTATTCTTTTTCACTTAGAAGGTGGCAGATGGTTTCTGGCCTGCTTGTACAGCAAAATCTACCTTTGGCTGTATTAAGCAGGGCTTTAACTATATATTAGACACAAATGTGGCACAAGTTTGGAATTATTTAGTATCAGCCAAGGTGATGGAGTGATCTAAGATATTTGGATGTTAAAATGCAAGATAACTAACTTTCATAAGGATGCCAAATGCCCCTGGGACTGGTGTCTAGGGAATCCCCTTTCATTATAGTAAGTGCAGAAATAAATTTCATAAGGTGTAGAAAGGCAAGACCTATGTCTAAATAAAAAAGGGGAAAATTGCAATTGAACATTTTGAACACTACCTTGATTATTGCAATTAGTGTCATATCTCTGTCATAGGTGATGGAAAACCTGCTCATGAATACAAATCTGTATTTTAAACTGTGATTTTAGGTTATCTCAAGCAGTGTGTTGACTGTTGACTGTAACAGAGAGCAGACAGCACACTGACCTCACACACATTAATTTTACAACCACAGTTACAAAGGATCTAACATTTTTCCCTAGATGTCATAGTTATTCAAGGAGGGAAAAAACTGTGCCAGGCAAAAAGAAAGTTTTCACATGAATGTTACAAAGGCCATTTATCCAGCAGCGGCCATCTTCAGACACAAAGGGGAAAGGTGAGGTTTTTTTGGATAGGGAGAGGGAGGAAAAGAGGGAACCTTGTCAGAACAAGTAAACAGTCTGAGTCTAAGAGAAGCCCCAAGAACTGCAGTTTGAGACAGCCAGCTCCATCCCTGCAAACCAAGAGGAAGCCCCATCTAATCCAGCTTTTAGCCAAGCTTGGATTAGATGAGTCTAAACACGTATACAAGTTGTTTGGGGAGTGGAGAGGGGTTAATCACTTTAATTTTTTTTGCCCTTAAATACACTTCCTGCCAACTCTTGATTATTCAGCATAACCTGGAGGAAGGGCAGGGTAAGAGGGGATGAAACAAAAATATGGATAAATGAGGCAATTAAAATTATACAGTGAGAATGTGAAGAAGAAAAGGAAGGTTAGTAAAATGGATCTTCATATTAGTATGTTCTCATGCACGTTAACTTCAGTACAATATGATGTGTACATGGCAGTTCAGGTCTGGAAGCAGTAATGCAATATGCTAATAGACCCAGTAATGGCAGGACAGCAACACCAGCTTAGAGGGTATCCTGCCCATACCCTACCTGCCAGGCTGAGCTGCCCATTGCCACCACTTGCTGCAATGCATCACGCCCTTTGTGAAGCTGACACCATTGTTTGTGTACTAGAAGTAGGGTGAGGGAACTGCCCAGCCTGAAATTTAATGCTTCAGGAATTATTTGTTTATGTCTCAATTTCTTGAAACTTTTTAGAGAGAGTATCAGCATTATATAGGCTCTGGTCAAAAAGAGTGACCAGCACAAGTCCCAGTAGACCAGGAGAGCAATAAACAGAGCATTATCTAGCAAGATGGAAATATCTTTGGAACCAGCATGGCCAATGCTTACATCTGCTAAGTGATGGTAATTGTCTCCTACATCACACAGATGTCTCGAAGGTAAAAAATTATTAATAGGTACAGTGATGAGTTTTCATTATGAGAATTTAACGGAAGGTGTAACACTTCTTGCAGTACTTGTGAAAGCCTCTGTCCAAAGTATTGAGTTGGCCAAAAGGTAATTGCATTTATTTTAACACCTTGAAATGCAACTAACTTCATTTTAAAACACAAATTCATTATGTAACTTCACAGCTAACAGTTCAAGCTTGCTTTAAATAAGGAAAGTGCACAATTTAATTCACAAACGTTTATTTGGCATCAATTTCAAAATGGAAAATCAAAAGGAACATTTTAGTAATTTTTGCTGTATTACTTCAGAAAAGGAAAAAAAAACACTGTGCAAGCTCATAAAAATATATGAGATGTGTATGATGAAGTTTCCTTAACAGCAGTGTCAGAATTGGTTTGCTAAATTTCAGTCTGGAGATTTTGATGATAAAGATGCACCACACTCAGGAAGGCAAATCAAAGTTGCTAACAAAAAAATAAAGGCATTGATTGACTCCAGTCAGCACTTAACAACATGAGAGAATGCTGATAATCTTAATATATTGAAATCAGGTATTGAAAACAATTTAAAACAAGGAAGCTCAATATTTGGGTACCACATGACTTCAAAGACATTAATCTCACTAAGCACATTCACATCTACAATTCTTTCTTGAAACGTGAAGAAAACAACCCATTTTTGAAACATATGATAACAGGCAATGAAAAACGGATTTTCTACAACAATGATGAAGGAGACAGATCATGGATCAAGTGTGACGAACCAGCTCAAAGCACTTCAAAAGCAGATATTCACCAAAAGAAAGTTATGCTGTCAGACTGGTGGGATTTCAAAGGTATTGTGTATTTTGCATTGCCTCCAAGGAACCAAACCATTACTTTGGATGTGTACTGCTGCCAACAGGTTAAATTAAATGAGGTCATCAAACAGAAGCATCCAGAACTGGTGAATCCCAAAGGTGTTCTTTTTCTCCATTATAAGATCCAAGCATCCAAGTTTGATTACTCGTCAAAAATTGTTGCACCTGGGATGGCATGTTACCACATCCACCACATTCACCAGACCTGGCACCATCAGACTACCATTTGTTTTGTTCTTTGCAAAACTCCTTGAATGGTAAAACCGTCATTGCTGATGAAGATAGCAAATCATTCTTGGAACTGGTTTTTGCCAAAAAAGATAAGAACTTTTTTGAGTGCGGAATCATGAAGTTGCCTGAAAGGTAGCAAAATGTAAATTTTTGTTTCCCATGAAAAAATTGCCTTTCATTTACTCAGATGAAAACACAATTACTTTTTAGCCAACCCAATACATGGAGGAAGCATGGTATCTGTTGAAATCACAGCATGATAAAAATACCAGAATGTCATGGAGCTCAGCGTATGCATGAATATGCTCCTTGCCAGTTGCCAATGGACTTTGCAGTCAATGCTACAGTTATATTTAACATCTGAAACACTTTTAAAGGCATACTATAATGCAATGTTTTGTTTTGCTTGATTCTTTTTATTTGATCCCTTCTTTCCAGGGATTTTTTTTTTTGTATATTTGACACTAGCAGTTGTTTTGACCATGCAAATTGGGATTTAGGTCAGCTGTTCACAACCAATTTAGACAGTGACACAAATTCTTCAGTAGGAATACTTCTACCACCAGAAAGACAGATTACACACATCAGACCTCAACAGTCTTTTAAACCACTTGCCTGTGTATTTATGTGTGATACAGTCATATTCGAATTCACATTCAAACTTCCCTCTTCAGACTTACTGTGTTGTGATAACAGACTTTTGCTAAGGTACGTGACTGATAATAGCTGGGGGGAAGAGGTTAACATAAAACAAGATGCTAGGACATCCTCTAGGTGTTGATCTAGCCAGAAAACTAATATTAAATATATGCACAGCTTTGCCTCCACTGCTCTTAGAACATATCACTTCAAATGCACCAGCTCACAGGTTCTAACAAGCACATCAATCAACAAACAGCCAGAAGGTTCCTTTGATAGCTCGGATCAGATAGGGATACTATAGTAGATAGTTAAGTTATACATGGGGTTATGAATGTGGCCAAGATCGAAGTCTGGCCTTCTCCACAGAACCGATGCAGCTCAGGGGCTTCAGCCAGTGCAGCCTATTAGGGATGCACTGCCTCCTCCTTTGGACGCAGGCAGCTGCAGAAAAAAAAGGTGCTCCACATCAGTCCCAGCGTGACCCACACCACCATCTCCATCCCTGGATCTGTGTCAGAAGACTATGACTTGTGGCTATAACACGAGGAGGGTTCAGAGAGCCACAGGTGACTAGGGGGATTTTAGAGGTGCCTGATAAATAGTAAGGAAACACTAAGACCCATAGCTGCTGTCCCTACGCTCTGTAACTGACTTTTGACCCCCCGATTTTCATTTCTCTCCACTCCTGCCCAATGATAAAACGGTTTGAATGCATTTTATCATGGACAAAACTCAATACATTTTTCACCATGCTTATTTCAGGAGCAAACAGATGAACCAGATGTAAAAACCTGTATGAAGGAGCCACAGGAAAAATTAATCTGAAAGACAGTTTAACAGCTGATAACACAGTCTTCAGGACACACATAAGATGACCTACATCACATATCCTACTAGCTGTGCCAAATAAAAAAATTGTGTCACATATTAAAATGTGATCATATTAAAATCATGAGTGGCATGATGTTAGTGCAAGATATCTACAGAAAATTTATTTGTGATCTAAATAAGGATCAGCAGCAAATAATGGATTCTTATTTCTGTTTATTATTCTTTAATAAATAGAAATTTTCTATCTTCTTATTCTATTGATTACTGAGTTTAAATCAAGCTTCCTGGCCGCTCTTACCTTTATAAATCAAACTAACCTAAATCTTGAACCCCAAAGTTCAATGCATTATATTTGGTGAATAATAAAATGTTTGACTCACACAGCCAGAGGTAGATCAAGTTCCTACTGAATCAAATTTTGATAAAAGTTTACTAATGGAAAGCAGAAAGGGTTGGTAGTGCTTCATTTTGAGTGCATATAGGCCTGTATATGCTATTTAGGAATAAAATGTGGGGGCTTCCAAAATTTCTGCATCTATTCTTTTCAGCAGCTTTGATAATTAGCTCATGTAAAAGCAGAAATTATGGGGAAATAGATAACCACATTAAATCACATTATTCTCCTTCTCAAAAAAGAACAAAAAGTATACTTCTCATTAAAGTGATAATGGACATTGTTTTGCTTTTTCCCATTAGCCCTGATTACCAAAACACTTAGGTAAAATTAGAGGTTTCCTCTGTTATCCCTGTTCTCCTGCTTAAGAAAACCCAACAGTTAATGACATAAAAATCAATAGTAAATGGAAAAAATAGTAAGCTAATCATGCATATCACAAAAGATGTCATAGAGGAACAATCCCCATAAAGAATCTTGCTCAGTACAGTCACTCACCCTGAATGACAACAGATTCCCGTCCTCTGCATGATGCCAAGCCATTCATGCTGCTCAACAACAAACAGGAGAGTGCTTAGAAGAGAAGTGTTGATTACAGGTGAGCCTTTCGGTAGTCACAAGCAGTGATGAGAAGAGCTCTGCAACATCAGATGAATTTCTGACCTCAAAAAAATGGCTTAAGGTTATTGGAAGTTTTCTTCTGAGGATTTTTTTTTTAACAGCATCGGGGCCTTCATTCCCTATTCAGTGGGCCTAATGTGCCATCTGCTGTTTAAATTATAATAGGTTATGATGAAAACCATCATTCTGCAGCATTTAAACAAATAGGCTGAACAAGGGTGGGCTGGGGTTTTTTTCCTAATTTTAGAAACAGCAGTTTATGCAAACACTGGCAACGAAATTAAAACTTCACCGTTGTTAATACTGCTCAGATACTGGTAACCCTTAAGCCTAAACCATAAAAACCTGTTCTTGTGCTGTAGACTAAAATACGATGATCTATTAGCTCCATCTGGTGGCTTACTTTGCATTGCAAGTTTGTTTGGTGTCAGGTTCTTCGCAAGCACTAGAAATGTATTTTTAAAAAAACGTGTTTTACACCTTTTCTAGGTTTTTATCCCACTAACTGAAATTCTGCAAAAGTGCAGTACGTTTAGCTTTCTAAACCTTGATTTAAATAAAATACGATTGGCGCTGGTAAGGATTGGCTATGATACGGATTACAAATACACGTGCATGGGACTTCTAGCCTTGAATAATCCAGCTAACCTCCCTGGGGTTATTCACAGAAACAGATTTACACACTTGCAAGATCATATGGGTGGTGTGTGGCAACATCGCGTTTTTGTTAGGAATAAAACCTTTTGTAGAGGTTCCTTTTCTTAGACTAAAGCATTTAGGTGCCTTCCTGGATGTTCACCCCACCACAGCCAGCAAAAAAGGGCAGAAAACAAGGCAATTATCGAGTTCTTTATTAAAACATGTTCTTGGATATTATATAAAGGCCAGGAAAACTTTTGTCTTAATGATGGAACTGTTGAGAACAGCACTAAAATGTAAGCCTTTCCACCAGAGCACTCTGAAGACTGGGAGATGAACTGTGACACACTCTTCGAGGAAAAATTTATAGGCGAGTGCCACCTGGTGGAACGTGGGGAAGCCTTTTCGCACCAAAATGCTGTTTTAAGGTGGTCAGGAACTTTTCAAATCGGAGATTTTAAACCAAGAAATAACAAAATGTTACCACAAAGGCACACCTGGCAGCTAAGTGGACATGTCCTTGGTGGCCTAGCTCTAGTCGCTGCTGATCTATGCATTAGGTTGGTTATGCTGACAGACTAGGTTTTTCATATTTTTAACTAGTATCTTTGCAAGCTTAAATATTTTGAATTAATTGAAGTAAAAAAAAATAAATTACAAAACTGCTTCCTTTTCAATTCTATGGTTTTAATACCAGTTTATAGACTTTTAAACTTTTAATTCCCTTTTTAGTTTCCTTAAACTTTTAATTCAAAATACATAGAACCACTAGGTAAGTATCATATGCAACGCAAAATTAACAGCATAAATGAATGGTATCTTTGTTATGAGTTTTTTTATCCTAGAAAAAGCATTACAGAGCTGGGTGCACGTTACTAGCTCTCAAAGGCAGGGGTAGAGATCGGCACACATCACTCACTTGAGAAAAAAAATGGGCCTCTGTTTTAACTGAATGGATATTTCCGCTCTCAACTTATTAATGGGCGGTAGTCACAGTCTTTCAAAGCCAAGACTCTGCTCGAAAAGTCCAGCATTTCCTGCTGTATACCAAGGAAAATCCCTCCTTCGAGGCCCAGTCCTGGTTTTGCTCATCACTATGTGGGATAACAGCAGTTTTGTGGAGTAAGTAACTGGAAAATTGGGTTCATCTTTTCATATGCTTTTTGCACAACTTAAAAAAAAAAAAAAAAAAAGGTGCGTTTCTGAAC
This sequence comes from Mesitornis unicolor, assembly GCF_000695765.1. Taxonomy (NCBI): domain Eukaryota; kingdom Metazoa; phylum Chordata; class Aves; order Mesitornithiformes; family Mesitornithidae; genus Mesitornis; species Mesitornis unicolor. Next base: position 20,282 of record NW_010199737.1, read on the forward strand.
TTGTATGATTTCCAGACCACCACCAGAAATAAATGTATTACCGGAACTTAGCAGGCAATCAGGCTGCGCAGTTGACACAGCAGCGTGGCTGCAAGTTTATCCAACATGGTTTAAATTAGGAAGAAAACCATTTGATTTAGTGGCATAAATGGGGAAGTCCATCCTAAGAGGACAGTCAATACTTAACATTTTAGAAATTATCACTGTGCCATAACGATGTCATTACAAGGATGATGTGACTTCTGCTTTCAGCCTCTGAGTTTTCCACTTGTGCGTAGCCCAGTGTCAACTAACACTGAAGCATCTTGGTTTAATTTGGAAGCCCCCGAGTTGTCACCAACAGGTATACTGCTTCTGTTTTCATTCAACACATTTTCTCACCGCTTCTTTGCCCTAATTTTCCAAAAAGGCCTCAGCAAGGAGAAAGTAGCATTACTCGGGCTGTGTGCATCGGACGCCCATGTTGCATACGAAGAATTAAGTGGATTAGCCCTACCACTATGGTTGGTTATGGCTTCAAAGAAAAATAATTGGCTGCACCTACGTAAATGTCTGTGTTTAAGTGATTTAAAAGGGACCGTTTCCCAGAAGTACAGGTGCACAGCTGACTGCAGCTATTAGGGCTGAGAAAGGGCAAGAACTGTTGGGCTGGGGTTTTCTTTCGGTTTTTGTTTTTTTTTTTTTAAAGAAAGGGAAAAGGGGAAAGGAAAGGGAGAAAGGAAAAAGTGAAAGGAAAAGCCATGAACGCGACCAGGATGTCCCTTCCTCC
>NW_010199738.1:0-19981 GCF_000695765.1 Mesitornis unicolor
TCCCCCGGGGCCAGCACCACGCCGCCAGACAGCCGTTCCCCCTCCCAGCCACGGCCCCGCCATCCATCCATCGGTCCGTCCATCCCTCCCTCCCTCCAGTCCTCCATCCATCACTCCCAGCCCGCCTCCTCGTAGCCCGCCAGCTGCCTCCTGAGGCTTCCCAGGATCGAAAGCCCAATTGTCACTTGTCCTACAGCTGGGGTGGACATTGAGAACTCGATGAAAGGCCCCAGAGGCGGGCAGGGAAGGGAGAAGACAATGCAAATAAGAGCAGCCTCTCGGGGCTCATGCTGGATTGACCCCCACCAGTAACACACTGCACCCTCGCCCCCGAGCTCCAAGATGCCCACAGCCCTCCCAGCCTGGCAGGCTGCACACCAACGAGCCTGCCCCCAGCACTGCTCATCATCACAGAGGTGCCAGAGAGCACAGCCCTTTCCAGAATAGGACACTGTTGTAAGGAGGCTGTCACTGGCCCCTGATCCAAGCCTGCCCCTTTGAGAAGGGTAAGGACAAAGATATATAATGTCCATACCATTCCCCAGTCACAACCATGTGCTCCCTCGCTGCTCGGTGGCACTTTTGGCAGCCAGAGGATATAGCTGTGGAGCTGGAAGGTAATCCTACTGGATCAGAAGGAGCAGTGCCCATAGCTGTCACAAGCTTTTATGGAGAAGCACATCAAGCTACTTTACTCTTATTTAAATTATCACCAGTGTGCTAAAGATTTGAGTGCCGCTCCGTGCCTCTCAGACTTTCCATGACCATTTCTATTATCTTTGCTTTGCATCCCACAGTTTCAGGTCAAAGATGCTAGACTAAAGTTCCGTATTGCAGCTGATTTATCCACATGATTAAGGGGAACAGAATTGGACAGGCTAAGGCACATGGAGATTTTCTGCTGCCCTTGTGTATGAGGAAATACTCAAAACATTCAGAAGTCTGTGATTTCCCACTCAGAACAGAGCCAGATGTATTTTAATTATAGGAAAACCTTTGCTGAGCCAGCTCCATGGTACATTCACAACCATTCTTCACTTGTTAGGCTCACTCTGTAAAATGAACAAGCTGGTTACTTGAGGCATGTATAAAACACGTTCACTCCTGGAAAAGGTGTAGATCTAGGAGTTACTTTAGCTGTAAGCTAGGCAGGACTCCCCAGTTCCTATATACTGAAATTTGCTCTCATTTCTTATTCCAGGAAGAATCTTACCTGAGTAAGAACACAGAGCAGAACCAAATACTTGTCTGTTGATAGTCACTCTTTTTCTACTGATTTTTTTTCTACCTTTTCAGAAGGACACCCTGGAGACCTAGCATATTTCTTTAGCTGAAATATTTTAATGGAAAATGTGGGTTTTTTTCCAGGAAATGAAAATTTCAGTGAGGAATATCTGGTTTCAATAACAGGGTTTCTCTTTAAAAAAAAAAAAAAAAAAAGGCACAGAGCATTTTTCAGTTTTTAGTAAATGACAAATAAATTAATCCACATCTGAAACACTTCATTTAAAGATTTTCAATCACCTTAAAAAACCCAACCCAAACAAACAAAAAAAACACTTGGAAAAAAACCAAACAGCTACACAAATAATTTTCCTGTTGCAGGTAGATACAAGTCTTACAAATAAAAGGCTGCAAGCCCAACAAACCCATAGGAAGTCTGTGTTTTGCTATAAAACAGTGACGAAAAACCCTGCTCAGTCTCTCAGTTTCAACTTTCCAATTGCACAACTGAACAGATACTACCATGATCCAGGCTTGCTTCCAGAACCCTGCAGCACATGCATCCATGGAGCCCAGTGGAAGTTATATGGCTCACTCTTTGCAGGACAAAGTCCTTAGCTCTCTATGAGAACAAGTATGGGCAGTATCTTTCACAAAGACCAGGAGAGAGCCTTCCAAATACCTTCATCTAGGAAGTGCAGCGAGCTAGAAGGAACAAATGCCTTTGGGTGATAAAGGCTCTATTCTGCAATGGCAGTACATTGAGCTATTCATCCTTAATACATAGATATCAAATTACATTTTTATTTACATGATAATCTTACCTAAAGACCGTGAGGTACTGATCTGCCTATACAGTACAGTTTCTACAACAAAACCCCAGATAAACTCCAGGGTGTCTAACTGGCTCTGTCTGGTCATTCGTTCATATTCACACCTTATTTACACATAGAGGCAGCTTCCTTCAAGTACTGCATATTGCAGACTCACCAATTGTTTAGATCTAGACCTCGAAGTTCAACCGGAGAAGGAATTGTCCCTTTCTGAGACCGAAGGGCCACTGATGCTAGCACAGGCACAGCAACTTCTAGAGCCAATGTCTTCCCTCTCACCATTAGTTCTTCATGTATACACAGTAGTTGAATTGATCACCAGCAGTCATTCTCCCCTTGCCCTCTGAGTTACATTTTTCTTTGTATCCTTCCTTTATGCTTCTTCCCTCTCCTTTTTAATAATTTATGTTTTCCCTCTCTATTTCAAAAATACGCCCTTGTGTTTCTCTGGCTTTGCTAATTAATTTAAAAGTCAGCAGGAGTTGAACTCCAAACTTAAAAGGAACCTAATTTCACTCCAACCAAAAAAGCAAAACAACTCTCATATTCCAGTCCCTCAAGGCAGCTAAAGCTCAGTGCGAAAAAGAACCTTTTTGCTTTTTCATTTTATGTTTTATGAAAGTGTCATGGCTGTATTCCCACTGCATTGTGGAACACAAATCCCCACTTAAGACTGGTAAGGCAACAGAGTGAGCTGTAACTTAAATGGCAACAAGTTTCCCATGGCTTATGTACTAGTTACACCAATTAATTATGCATAGAATGATACAAAAGTCAGTAAGAGCTGAATTCCCATTTTACAAGCTCTGATCATGTCTGTTAGCTCAATGCTATTAGATTCATTTACATGCTGAAATTTTTGGAGGAAAGGGAAGAAAAAGATAAGGAAGAAAATATGGAAAGACACTTAAAGGAAAGCAAAGCAGAAGTGGGATGTAAGCCATAAGAATATAGCACTGTTATAATAAAAAAAAAGAGGGGACAGAATATGAATTAGGATCAGTTTACTGCATGTCTTGGATCACTCGAATGAAGGACAGAAATAATATCACCGTGGCAGATATGTGACAAATTTCCACTGTGACAAAGCAAGGGTAGCTCCACTGAGATCAGAAAGCTGTACTGATTTGTATTAGCTGAGAATACTGCCCATGGACTTTAACCCTCTTCATGGATCCTTATCCTAGCACAGGAGCAATAGGAGATGTTTATCAGGTCATGCTGAAATAACCCAGACTAAAAAGCAGTTTTACTTTTCTTTCAGTCTCCTTCTGCATGCAATTTCCCCATTAATGTTATCAAAATCAGTTTGATTTTAAAAACATTCTCCTCAGCATTTTTTCCCCTTGGCATTTATTTTATTTACCTGAATCCCTTAAGGCTGATCCTACCCCACAGATGGACCTAATTAATCTCTCCAACAGTGCCCCTAAGACAAAAGAAAGTAATATATGTACAGATGGGACCGGGGCACTTCATCATCCATCCAAATAAGTGACCAGTAATGTGACCAGCACTATCCCCTTGAGGTTATTGACTGACCACTGTGAAGTCACACAAGGCTCAGTGTAAACAATAAATGTTATTTACTAAGGGGGTACCCTAGGAAACAAAAAAAGATTGGTTTAAGGGAGAATATAATAAATTATTTCTGACATGAATAAATTATACAACTGAAAGGCAAATTGTCATTGTAAATTTATCTGCCAAATTAATTTACAATGGGTCTCTAGCATGACAATAGGGGAAATGTAATATGAATGTATGCAGAATAAACAGCATTTCTGCAGTGTTGCCTTGTATCTTCTACTGCACTCTCATTGAGACGAAAGAACACCCACTATTCCCAAGCTAAAATGCTAGCGGGATTTGCAGTCCCAAGTTATCCTTTTGGTTTTTGAGACCTAACTAATAGGAAAGTAAATTAATTCTTGCATTGTTAGAAGTGGAGATTAAAGTGCCAGTTTTATGTTCATTAAGAAAAATAAATATTATCATCTTAATAAAAAAAAAATATTCTCTTTCAAGGGGAACTAATTGATGCATGCTATCTTCCACAGTCAGGCTTTAAGCTGGCCACCTGCTCTATCTTCTCTTTTGAACTGCTACAAGAATACAATAAAATTGAGCATTGTTTTCTTAACCAAAGTAAAATTTGCTGCTCTTACTCTGAAAACAAAGGGAGTTTGAATGTCTTTTCACTTGGGCATTAATTCTGCAGACTGCTGAGCAATTTGATCCTGATCCAGCAATGTGCAGAAGCAATGCTAGTAACATAATAACTATGAACTGTGTTTTAGAGGTGCTCATGGGTGTGTTTTCCTGGGCTGGCACCAGAATAAACCCACAAATATCAGCGGAGAGGAAAATCAAGATCACTCAGTCTCAGACTAATATTCTGTCTGTAACATAAATTAGTTTAGATCACTGCTTTGGAAAACCACTTACAAACTGCTAAATAGTTGTGCAGAATGGTCATACTGAACAACCAACACCCAATACAGATTCTTTTAGTAGCTGGACTTTTTAACGCACATGCACAGAATTTGAGCACTTGACTGAGAGTGTTAGGAACATAAGTGACATTACCTTCTGTTCAAACTGTCCAACTATCACCAGCTGCCTTGAACAGTTCCTGCCTCCCAGAAGTCAAATTCTGCATGTGGCTTGGCAGCTGAAAGGGAGTTACCAATCCCCAAGCCCCTTTTGTTCAGAGAAAGCAACATGGCAGAAAGTAACAGTTTTGAAGCAACGCTAACAATTTGCCAAGTTTAAAATACAGTCTTGTATGAATAGGAGAAAAATCTATTCACATGATTAAAAAGAACTTTATGTTTTATTGGGTAAAATAATATACTTCAGAAAGAAAAAGGTAATTTCTTGAATTTCAGAATCCATGACAGTTGAGAATGGCCTAGGGATGAAAGTCACCCCCCTCTGCATGTTTTAATGGATTTTTTGTGGATCTGTGAATCAAGGATGTTTCTCTGAATGAAGACGATTCCGAAGAAATCCAACAGATTTTTGATAAACTAGGAAAATTTCTCATTCCCCAGCTTATCCTTTACTGAAGGAAGCTAAATGAAACAGTTGATTCAGACTGATTCAACTGCTTTTGGAGACGCTCCTTTCAGCCGAATACCTTCAATTCAGACAGGATAATGAACAGCTCTTCAAGCAGTGAAGTCCCTTGTACTTGCTCACAGGCAACCTAAGGCAAAGACTAGGCTAGGAGAGCAGAGGAGCTGAGGCAGGAGCTTCCTGGATTCCTTAGGCTGGGACACAGTGGTCTACATAAATCTCTAGGAAATAAAATCAAGCCATCTCCAAGCCAAATAAGATTTCACAGGTATGTCCAATAGTCAGTAACAAAGTTACTGTTTCCCTATCAGAGGCTTTTAAATAAATACCTCATATATGTATTTAATAGATGTCTCCAGATGTGCACTTGAGTCAGGCAAGGGGTAGAGATGCTGATAAAGGAGCTCTTAAAACCCAACCTTTCCTTTAAGCTATGTGTGTCACTTTCCCTGTGTGGTCACAACAAATAACTGAACAATGCTAGAAAAGTGAGAGTGGTGCTCTGCATCGTATTCAGCCTTGGTTTGAAACTTCAGGTTGTGATGTTGTTGAAGTACGGCTATTAAATTGCAAGCACTCCCCATAATCTCTAATGCAGGAAAGTAGATTCTTTTTCATGAAGGGGTTATCACGACATTAGAGATCAGTGATTTTCATAGAGGCATTCAGGAACTCTGCAATTCTCATTTGCTTGAACAAAAGGCATTAATAAAGCCATAGCTGTCAATATAAAAGTAATCAAACTCTTGTCAGCTCTCCTCTGAAGACAGCATAGGTCTATTAAGATTTACTTACTCGGGCAGATGGACCAAGCTGATGCATGGATTACCCTAGATATTGGAGACCCTTAAAGGATCTTCATCTCCAGGGATAGAGGATCATGTTATTTTTTCCAAATGTCCAGAAGAAGAATGAGGGAATTCAAAGGAATATATTCTCATTTAGGTCTGGACTGAACTCCCAACAGGGCCATGTCCCGGAGCTATAGAGGCCACACCATTTGCACAATCCCAGGTTTTACTCTGGTGCCCTGACCTTTGTGTATATGCTAAATTCAAAAGCTCTCCACTGCATCTGGCAGATAAAAAGAAGATGAAGAAAATTCATTTTCCCTTTCCTAACAAAACAGGGTATTTAGCATTCCACATAAATTAGAACCAGGAGATAGGGATCTCATCTGTTAATTCAATTTAAAATTCCAAATGTTTTTGAAAGGCTTTTTATCAGTCACTTTGAAAGCAATAATAAGTCTAAAAGTTTGGAGTTAGTCCTTACCAATACACACAACTATAATTCTAGTAGTTCCAGTGAAGATATGACAATTTATACTATCAGAAGATGAGGTCTAAAAATACGTAAGCCATAGGTGTTCTAACTCCTATGAATCCTTCTCCCACTTTTGTTTTGTCCTGCTAAACCTTGCTCAGAAAATGACCTTGAGTACAACTGCGCCTTCCATTGTTAACCCTCTGACCTTCTAAACTAACATCCTTTGCTCTTTCTAATTCAGAAAGTTTCTGGGGCTTATTAACTAAACAGGCCAAGTGACCGTTCCCAACTGAAACCAGAGTCTCTGACAAGGAGGTCATTGTTTTCCAGGCTTCCTCCCTAGTACTAGATCTGCAGATTTCAGACTGAAAAAGAATATTGCAGACATTCTTTGTCTAAACATTATCTGGAAAGCATCAAGATAACTTTAGCCACTTCCTTGTCACTTCAGATTTGAAGGGTCATCTCTAGGGACCTAAGTGATTATGGCCATGATTTTCAAATTTAGATGCTGAAATCTGTAGCAAACTGTATGATGAAGTATCTAAATAAAAGAACCGAGGTCTTCAGAATTAATAATAATTTGAACTCTCACGAATGCCAGTAAAAGGACAGGGTATGCAGCACCTCTATGAATCGCAATGTTTTTACTTATGTGCCTCACTCTATGCTTAGATGAATAACTGAAAACAATCAAATTTGGAAAGTATGAACACAATTCTCAAAATCAGATGTTATATTTCGGCTTCTAAATTTATAGTTTAGGATCCATTGTGATTTTCATTGTGCTTATGAGCAAAGTACCTACTTTTGAAAATTCTTTCCCTTGTCTTTAGGTAAGACATAAAAATTCTGATGTTCTGAATGGTTGTACATGTTGAGGGATCTCTGTATAATACATCCTGGAAAAGCAGAAATTCTGGCCACAATACAGGGGCATACTGCTAGAGGCTTCAGTCCCTTAGGAACAGCAGACTTAAATTTTTACCTTCATCCAACTCATTAGTACCAATAAGTCACTTCCTACAGAATTTGTCTTGTATTTTCAAAAGCCCCTTCCTCAAAAGAGTCTGTTCAAAATCTAAGAATCTAAGAAATCTGTTCTGTACATATCAAAATGTCTTTGAAAGCCTCTTACTTTAAAGATAATGGCAATAAATTTACTGGAGTGCTAAGAAGTCTGTAGTTTCTTCCATCAGCACCACCTAGTGCAGAGCATGCTCCATGTCACTGCACCCACATGCAGCTCTCCCATCTGTATCCCAGATGCATTCAGCCTTGAGCAGTTTTCTATGAGCATCTTCCATCAATAATGTTAACAGGAAAAACATGGCAGAAGAACAGGATATTATGTCAAGTAATTTCAAGACATCAACTCTCAAAGTAAGGCTAGGTGAAATACTACAACTGAATTTCAAGAGGGTATTTTCATAAAAGCTGATATGCAAACAATAGGGAGTTTATTATATAGGTAGGCTATTAAAGGAGAATTGTTAAACTTGAAACTCAGTTGTGCTGATGTAATCTCTCTACTTTTCAGAACAAAAGTGACAGAAAAAGTGGCCACAGTGAAGCTGCAGGGATATTTAAATTTGTATTTTAATGAAATATCGGTTTATTTTACAAAATATTATTATACATGTATAATTATATTATTTCAGCAATCTAAACAGCAATCCCAAACCACAAATTTTAAAGCAAAAAGCTAAACTCTTCCTTTTTATCATTAATTGCTGTGGGTCACTGAATAAAGAGCACTCTCCTCATCTGAACTCAATTTCTGCCACCAGAGTATCTGATGCCTATGGCTTTCCAACCCATACAAGACATTCTCCTTTCATAAGAGAAAAAAAGAAAAAGAATGGCATTGCTTGTTTTATCATTTAGAGTGTTTGCGTCTGGGCAGATCGTTTATAAAAGGAGAACTGTCATTACGTGCACATTTTAAAAGCAATACTAAGTCTACACCCAAAAGAAAAATTCAATAGTTTCATGTAAACAGCCAGACCTAAATCATAAAAAGGCCTATGAACACAGACAACACTAATCTTCTTCAACTGTGCACTGTTTTTAATGTTGCATTTAAAAGGCTCTCCCAAGATTAAAGTCCCCATTATGCCAGATGCTATAGATGTAATTCCGTCTACATTTTTTCATTCACAAATAATTGTGAATGATACTTTCTTGGCACAAACAAATCAATGTGTATATCTGGGACCTAGGCTGTTGAATCTCTGCTAAAATAAAGGTTACAAGCCGAAGCAGATTTTCTAAAGAGAAATGAAGCCCACATGTCAGAGGCATAACTTCAGATTATCACAGCTGGAAATGACGAAATTGTAGCATATAGATTAATTTTGATTTTGCTTAATGAGCTATGACAGAAAGCCACTAAGCTGAATGCATCTTGCTTTCTGGAACAAGAGGGGTTCTGCCCATAATACCCCTTACTCTCTCTAATGTTTTTATTGTTTTGTTTCTGAAATTCTGTGATTTACTGCCAGAGTAGTGGTAATGAAAAGAAAAGACTAGAGAGTGTTCAGTAATGGAGGCTACTTTCCCGTACAAAAAGATGTTCCACTGTCAGAAGCAAGATTACTGGGAGGGCTGTCTGTGAGTGGAAACAAGAGGGAAATACTGGTAAATACCAAGGCAACCAGACTGTGTTCAGGAGCTTGTGCTCCAGGACTCTGAACTCACTGTTTATTAAGGACTTGATACACTACAGATTTCAGTAGACTATGGCACAGGTGTAGCACAGGTGTGGCATAGGTGGCATGGGATCATGGCACCAGCCTATGGGATACCAAATACCTCTGCATCTTGGTGTCACAAATGGGAGCTGCACCTGCAAAGCAAGAAGCCGAGAGGTAGGAGCATTGATGAATGGAAGGAACTAAGAACTGGAAAGAATTCAGCACTTTGTTTCAGTCACAAGTGAATGGTGCTCTCCTGGCAAGGCGCACAAGGACAGATTGTGACACCAGCTACAGTTATCTTTGTCCACTGTTACTTGTGTGAGAGATCATCTGGTCTTCCCAAGTGACACCAGCAAACCTCTCTGCAAAAGAGCAACACCTTGCTGCTTATGATTTTCAGATATCTCAGTTCCAGATACAATATTTGCCTCTGGGAAATGGGCTGAGCATCACAGACTTAATAACAAAACATTTACATTAACTCATTAGAACAGTTATAGACACAAAAAGCAAGATTCACTACCCTTTTTAAAATAAACAGCATGTAAGCTCCTCATGACTTCCTGCTGTTAAATCATGATTCATTTCTTGCTTCAGAAAGACACTGCCTGTAGCTGTGATTAGACAGAATATACTTCCACAACCACCTCTAATGCACTTCCCATGTTTTTTAGTCTAATGACTGTGACAGTGTAGTTTGCTGCTGGCTAAAGGTTTCAAATTCTGTTTTTTCTGACAGTTCTAAAGGGCTTGGCTGTACCATGCACACATGCAGTGAGTGATATAACACTGACTATATATAGTATGCTACACACCACTAGTCCCTTTGGGAAGGAAGAAACCCCATAAATATATGTAATGTATTTCTTCACTGTGAAGGTGGTGAGGCACTGGCACAGGTTTCCCAGGGAAGTTGTGGATGCCCCCTCCCTGGAAGTGTTCACGGCCAGGCTGGACTGGGTCTTGAGCAGCCTGGTCTGGTGGGAGGTGTCCCTGGCCATGGCAGGGGGGTTGGACTGGGGGAGCTTTAAGGTCTCTTCCAAACCAAACGAGTCTGTGATTCTGTGATTATTGGCTTAAGCCATTATTTCATGCATCTGAAGTGACTCGCATAGCTACTTCAGCTGACACACATTTCAAGTGGAGTTCCCAACCCTGGAAAAGGCTAGGCAACAAAAATTGGTCAAGTATTTGATCAGTCATACTGTATAATCCTGATGAGTGAACCAGCCTGTGCAGCCAGCTCTCAAATGCCATTCCTAACTGTGGATGCTGTGACATTACTTACATCTGATAAAAAGAGTAGGTGGGCCACCATACTAAATATGAAACAGACTCACAATGGCAATGAAAAGTGAGACAGGAGCAGGAAGTGACAAGTGACATACTGGAAAGACAAACAGACAGCTGACTACCTATGTGTGACTCTGAAGCAGTACCAGTGGTATGCTCCCTGAAGCAAGAATTGCAAATCTTCAGTACCTTGCAAGATCTGTAAGTTTCTTTTTTTGGCACAGACCTTAGCCCTTCCCAATAAACACACTAGTAAGGTGGAAAAAAAGATCTGCACCACAGTCCTCCAATTCTACACATGTATCAAAAGTGGAATGTAAATAGTATGTAAGGCCAGCTCATACAACACTAATTAAGTGCATGACAGTCCTGACTACTGCATCTAAAAGACTGTTTACTGCTCTCTGTCACAGCCCAACAGCAGCACATCAACATTCTGCTTTCATTTCCTTGCCTTGGGCACCATGTAATGTTGTAGCAGATGAGAATATTAAGCCAGCACTGAGTGCATGTGTAGAACGATGACGGGAATATTAGAGACGTTTACTTCACAAAGCCATCAAGGGTACAAGCCAACACAGTGGAACAGATTTTAAGTTCTTGGCATCTCCTTGGGCACTGACAGCAATAGAAAAGAGGAGGTCATTTATTTGTGGTATCACTGCTTGTTTTGGAGCAGCTTTGCTCGATTGACTCTTTATGATCTCTAGGCACCATGTAATGTTGTAGCAGATGAGAATTTAAGCCAGCACTGAGTGCATGTGTAGAACGATGACGGGAATATTAGAGACGTTTACTTCACAAAGCCATCAAGGGTACAAGCCAACACAGTGGAACAGATTTTAAGTTCTTGGCATCTCCCTCAGGCTAATTGTTTCACTTGTGGGACAAGAAGAAATAACTGATATTTGGAATTTTATCAGGAGAACATAAAGAAAAATCACCTCCCTTAACCTGCAACTTAAAAGAATGGTACTGTAGGAATCTCATATTGTAATACTACCTGAATATTATGTTTACATAAAACTAATGTAATTTAAAGGTGCCACAGACTAAGAAAGCAAATCATATTGGTCCATGCTTTTCCTGCAAATTCCTGTAAATGTAAAGCACTGGAGAAAAATATTTTTCTGATATTCTTTTCAACTTCTTTACCTGGTAAACTATAGGGTCCAATAAATACTGGCATTTCCTTCAAATTCTCTCTGGAGCCAGCTCTGCCCTATAATGTTAGTTTCAGCATGGAGATGGGAGGGAAATGTTAACCAGGACTATGCATGGTCACCATGGCCATCCATGAACATGCAGTAGCAGGGTCACGACATTTAGTTGTTCCATGTCTCCATTTATGTCTTTATCAAATAAACAGTATAGAGAAAAGCATTTTAAAAAATAAGAGAAGTGGTAGCAAAGCCGCAGACCTGCAGGAGGACTCCGTGCAGCACCTACTTCAGTTTCAAATGCATTGCTTTAAATTGATCTGGTTTTTCTGCCAATTGATTCTCACCAGGGTGCATATTCACAGGAACAGCATGAAAGCAAACTCACACTTTTAAGTGAGATGCCAGAACTGGAATTTAATAAGGAAAAAAGAAAAGAAATCAAATTCTAAAAATCCCTGTGATATTCGCATCCCCACAGGAAAGCACATTGACAGAATAAGCCTCTGGGTCAGGCAAGAATAGAAAATAAAGAAGAGTCTACTGCACATTCACGCTTCTAGAGGAATCCCCGTGGCATAAAGCACTGCGGGGGCAATGTGGCAGAAACACAGACTTCCATTGCAGATGCTAATACGGTCTGCTGCTTTAGGAAATGATTTCTCTACGCTTTCAATTGGTTCAACAAGGATTAACGCCTAAAAGAATGGATGTCACAGTACTGGTATCTAAGAACTTCACTTGCCAAAAAACCCAAATTAATGTCTTTCACAGACGTACACCTCTCTTTACAGCACCTCCTCACCATTTTTGCCAAATACACAGAATGGTGTATTAGAATCCTCCACCATAACATATAACAATATGATACAATACAATACAATACAATACAATACAATACAATACAATACTTTATCTATGAGAGTGATTTCACTATTAAGCAAGCTTTTATAAAAAAGCAGTGCTTTATCTGGAACATTAGGAAAATTCAGCAATTTGCTATCACTTTCATTAAATGTGTGTCACATTCACATAGAAATAATACTTTCCCACCAACTTGGACAGGTAGTCTTAAATGAATGAACTCTTAATGCAACTGACAGTGGGGGAATACACTCAAAGAGAAAAAATAAAGAAAAGCAGCTAATTAGTTATTTATGCCACTTTCAGAGTTTAAGGTGTATTTTTTACATCATAGATTCTATGTAAACCATTGGTTTTTACCCTACACCATTTAAAAAATAAACTTTAGTAATCTCCAAGTTTTTAGTTATTATCTACTTCAAAGCAGCTACTGCTAACTTTCTGATAAAGCATAATACACACAGAAACAAACCAAACAGAGATGTACTACTCTTCATCATGGCAATGAATTTCAACTGTTGATCTAGGGAAGTCTAAATTTTGGACTTGAAAGGAGCTGTTTCACTCAGTGAAACTGTTAAATCAAAAAAATCACTCAATGACTGCATGATTCTCTGTGGCCACAAAAGCTACTTCTAATTTATTTAATTATATTTAATTAAGTCCCCATTAATGCTCACTTTTAAGCAGCTCCATCGTTACCAAGAATGACTACTATTAACTGCAACGAGGGTTGCCCTGGGCACAGGAAGATCAAAGACCAATAAATCAGCTTCTTGGTTCAGTGCTGTCATTTTAAATCTATCAGTATCTGTCTCTGAAAGCCTTCTAAACTAGCTAATGGTGCAGTATTATAGTTCTCATTGTATATTATGCTAATTATTCCTGGTTTTCTTACCCCAGTTACTACAAAACATGAGCTGATGGATGTTACATCAGTCAGGGCATTCATGCACAGGCATCTACTTACGTCATTTGTAATGCATGTTAACATGATGATACATCTGTTCCTGTTACTTTACAATTTCAAAGGATACTGATTTTGAAATCAATCCAATGATTTCATCTGGAGATTATTTATTATATAATAATAATTCAGAACAGATTCTCCTACCCTTACTCAGAATGGGTTGTATGCAATCTCTCAAGTATGCCCATTGAAACCAAAGAGGCTACTTCATGAGTAATACACTGTTCCATGTGGAAAAGAGAAGCAGCCTCCAGCCCACGATTGTTGTTACTGTGATTACTGCAGAACCTATTATACTGAGTGACAGGAAAAAAAAAAGGCTGGAGTTCATAGCTATGAATGTTCCTGAGAGTGAAGACAAGTAGCTTATGCTTAGCATGATAAAGATATGAGAACAAGTGAGTCTGTGCAGATGAGTCAGAATGGTCATAGCAGAATCATTCTGGGCAGAGCCACTCAAATCATCAAGACAGAGAAAATAATGTTATAGCAGCAGAGGCTAAAGTCCCAGGATGAAAGTTTAGCTGTGTGGCTGTCATTATCATAGAGATTTTATGGGGAAAGTCTCTGCAAGCTCTAGAGACAGATATATTGGACGGACACAAGCTGGAACACAGGAGGTTCCACTTAAATTTGAGAAGAAACTTCTTCTCAGTGAGGGTGACAGAGCCCTGGATCAGGCTGCCCAGAGAGGTTGTGGAGTCTCCTTCTCTGCAGACATTCAAAACCCGCCTGGACGCCTTCCTGTGCAACCTCATCTGGGTGTTCCTGCTCCGGCAGGGGGATTGGACTGGATGAGCTTTTGAGGTCCCTTCCAATCCCTGACGTTCTGTGATTCTGTGATATATAACGACCTAGAAAACAGGCAAGTCAAACGAGAAGTCCAAGTCTGCGAAACAGACCTGAGAAATACACCAAATGATTGTGTTTTCCTCAGTGACTGGGAAAGACAAAGAAATGGACTTAAGGCAGAAGGAAGGGAAACAGTATAAGCAAGATAATGAGCTCTTTTTGGCTAGGTTAAACCTCAGGTGGTTGTGAGGCCTTAATGAAAAAAAAGGAAGACCTAGGAGAGATGAGTCCAGCAGTTCCAACTGGAATTGTAGGGGAAAATGACATTACTCAGAGATAACATAAGAAAGAGGTGCAAGAAAGAGAAGAAATTTACTTCAACTAACATGCTTTAATAATTATATACTGTAACTAATTTTACGCTCATTTTACAGGGTTAGTTCTACCTGCAAGTACAACTGAACAACTACAGCTACACGCAGAATGTATTGGCTTTGAAATAATGGGGAGTCAGAAACATCAAGGGGATATTCGCCTCTACACGGGAATGGGGATCTCCAGAAGAAATCTGCTATCACCTACTAGAATGGGGTCCCTGGATTAATTCCAAATCCTCAGGTTTGTTCTTCCTTCTCTCTGTTTAGAGCCTGATTTTCTCCAATGCTTAATTGTCTTGCAGTGCATACTTTATTTACACTCCACATGAATTCTTTATCCCACACAGGCCTCATAGGATGCAAAGGGATGCCAGTTCTGCATTCCTGGATCTCTGATACCAGTGCTTTTAATTATAACAATTTTGCAAGAAAATGTGCACCTAAACCACAAGTATTATGCCTACAGCATTAATTTATCTGAGCATGTGTGTATGCAGTGGAATGCACTGCAATGATATTAACATTCTGAATGTCTTAACCCTGAAATAAACATGTCTCCAATCAGAATTGAGTGTGTGGTGTATGTTTCAGAACATGGGTCACGGATTTTGGTTTCAACAGAGGCAATAATAAAAGATGGCCACTCAAAAAAGGAAAGGTTATGGCCATTCTAGCAAGGAGCTTGGCATGATGTATAAAAATTGTTTTCTTGGTGGGACTGCATTAGGGCAGAACCATCTAGCAAACTCTAGGATTTCTCATCATCTTTTTTAGGCAGCTATGTAAAAGAGGAGGAGGGGATGAAGGAAAATCTGGCAAGAGGGGTAACCATGATCCCCAGCCACTGTGTATGCAGCATCAGTTCATGGAGAGCAAGCTGCAGCAATATCATGGGTAGCAGAGAGCACACCCTGCGCCTTTCTCTCCAACCTTCCTCTCCTTCACTAAATGTGTTGAAGTTCTGGTTACTGGGAGCCCGGGATCTGCCCATACTGCACAGCTTGTCTCCTCTTGCCTCAGCAAAGTGGTCCGTGTGACTTGCACTAGGTAGACTTTACCACACAGAAGCAGGTAAAAGAACGATGTAGTAGCCTGGGGCTGTTTCCTTTCTTCTTGCAGAGTGTAGCAGATAGAAAGTTCACATCAACCTGATCGGACGGTTGTTACCACACAAACTTGGTGTGTACCTCAGATTTCTCTGCTCATCTTCCCCTGTGCCCTCCAGATTTGTCTTCCAGATTTGTTTTACCAATCAAAACATAGTCCAACTGGGTTTTCAGCAGTTTGCTGAAAAGTCAGTCAATGAAGTGTTTGGAAGGATGTGAGATTGTTTTCCAAGAGATTTAATTCCTTCAAGGGCAGAGTCCTTCTTCGCTGCCTCACACCTCTTTCTCTTCAAAAACACTGGAACATTTGGGGAACTGTCACACTGGATTTTGTTACAATGCTCTAATGCAAGGAGATTGGAAACTGACCCGATTCATACAAAAACACCCCCAAACAACTAACCCAGACCAGCAACAACGAAAATAACTTGTGCAAACACTAAGGCAAAGACAGCAAAGGGGATTGTGTTAACACAGCAAGCTGATGTTTTCTTTAAGGAGCTAGACAATGTAGAATCCTCACAAACAAACTTACTCTGTTAACAATTGAATATTGTCCATGTGTTTTTGGAGGAAATCTAGCTCTCAAATTCAAGATATCGATCACTGAAGACAATCAAAAACCTTTCTGCTTTTATTCAGTCTTTCTAAGGGGAAACTGACCACTGAAACTCATGACTTACAGTCTGCATCTTAAAATCAGCACCTTATCAGGAGTTGCTATACCATATTTCTATTACTTCTATACTTCTATTACTTTCTATTACTTTATTACTAATAAAGCCAGGAACTTCCCATACCTGGAAAAGAAGCTGTTCTTGCTGTGATTTGCACAGAAAGAGAGATGAATACACTTGCAACATAACTGGCCATGGCTGACATTGCGCTGAGGATAAACAGACAGTGAGGTTTACCACTCTTCCCCTTACAGGGTCAGGGGGAGGGTGACTACATTGCAGCTATCCAAGACTTACAGCTCCAAAGTATGTCAGATTGCAGCTCACATTACTAAGTCTCCTTTAGTGTTTGTGCATTAATCTCCCAGCAAAGATCTACTCCTGGGCATTACTCAGTTCCTCAGAAGCTGAAACCTGGCACAAGAACCAGTATACAGAAACAGGAGACGACTGGTCCTTGGTACTTACACTGGAAATCTGTAATTTGTTTTTTCTTCACATTGTAAATTATTCCAATTCTAAACATGTGCTGGAAAAGCTGCTTTTCAAAATCTAAAACTGCTGCAGAGGATCATGGG
The DNA here is from genome assembly GCF_000695765.1 of Mesitornis unicolor. Taxonomy (NCBI): domain Eukaryota; kingdom Metazoa; phylum Chordata; class Aves; order Mesitornithiformes; family Mesitornithidae; genus Mesitornis; species Mesitornis unicolor. The sequence goes on from NW_010199738.1 coordinate 16,924, forward strand.
CCAATATTTAGACCACCTGTTTATGAGGCTGAAGTTCCCATTCTCTCTTCTGATGCTTGATAGAGCACCTTTTATATTGTAAAGTGACACTTCTCAGTGAGGGCCCCAAAACCTGCACACATTTTGTCAAAATGCATGGAGACTCTAATGGAACCATCCCCGATTCAGGGACTGAAGAACCTGACCTAGGCAAAACATCAATCTAAAATATCTCCTTAAAATTGATTCTTCAGGAATTAGTCAACAGTTTTCACTGAGTAGATGGGAGAGAGCTTTTATTACCTTCATCTCCTGTTATTAAGGCTCAGAATCAGCAAAATATTTAAGCATCATGCTTCAAAATACTTTTACTTCAATGCTAAAGCACTTAGTGTATGCTTAACTATTCTGCTAGATCAGGAGCTGAGTATGTCCTTATTCAGTAGTGCAAAAGAGCCTAACCAATCCCTCTACTTTGTAATCATTGTCATAAAATCCCCATTTCTAGTGGAGGTCCAGACAGGACCACTGCTGTCCCTTCTCTTAGTCAATACTGAGCTACTGGGCCAAAACTACAGCTCTCTGCTTTCTGAGGTTGTGTTCACATGGGCAAGAACCAGACCTATGTTTGTCTGTTTGCACTGGACTGGTAATGCTGTGCTGGCCAACACTCATGTATTTTTACTACCACCTTGCATGGTGGTAAAATTTATACCATGCAGCTTTTACTGCTAAACTGCCAGTTCCAGACTTTCACCAATCCCATAGGCCAGACTGTGACACACAGTAATATCCAGCAATGGCACTCAAATTTGAAATATCCCAGTCATTTTTATGGTCACTATAGCACTTCAAACAATAAATTGCTACATCTCTGCCAACATAAGACTAGTAAATGAGAGCTACTAACTGCCCTTCACAAAATTTGATGGTGCATTGCAAGGGCTCAAAAGATCACCTTCTTCATTCCTGCCCTCGGAAGTTTTGAGGTCAGCGGGTAATTGTTTTCGTGCAGGCTCAGCTCGGGCCTAGGTGTCATTACAGGAATGTTGTGCATTACTTCCCTCCATTAGGCAGCATCAAGAGCTGTAGCAAAGTGGGTCACATATGCAAATACAGTTCAGTACAGCTGCATAAATTAGTGGTTCTCTTTCAGATGAATGCAGAAGGCACTGACTCCTGTGCAGTACTAAAGGCACTTCACTAACGCTTGTCAAACATAATACAATGAGCACATTCAGGGGCTCCTCACCCTTAGTACCTCTAAGTCTACTCTTGAGGGCCAAGACACCACAGGGAAAATTGCACTCAGTATTTTCAATGCATCCATCTCTGCAAGAAAACCTTTCCTCAGAAGTTTCCCACCATGGCTTTGGGAACTTGCAAGTCCAATTTGGAAGGAACACTTGCAGTTTAGACAGCAGTTCCAAGCCACCAGAATTCAAGAATCTTTTACCAAGAGCTCAGGTTTCTAGGTGTCACCTCATCAATTAATTCAAATGTTACAATTCCCGAAGGATAAATTTTCTTGTCAGGGAAAACTCACAGAACCGAAGCTTTCCTTGGGATCACAGTGTCCAAAGTCCAATACAGTGTTTTGGGATGTTTGCAACAATCCTGCAGTCACAGTGATCAATCTGAAATTTGTTGAAATCAAGAGGAGTTTTTAATCTTTTTTTTTTTAGTTCTATGTCTGACTTTGAAAGCTTGAGCCCTGGATGATGCTTACCTCACATACAAAATCTGTTATTGCCTCATGCCATGCTTCTGCTCGTGTAAGTAACACAATGCTAAACATAGGTGGCCCATAACAGTTAAACAAACATCCCATTAGAAGCCAGGAATTTTTTTCATTATATGAAACACCCGTAACTGGTACAATGTCAGATGTGAATGAAGTACTTACGATGGGAACTCACAATAGCAGGGGAAAGTGTATGGCATCTTTTACCAGGTATTTATGGAACTGGTTCAGTAGACACTTGGACATGTGCTCAGGACCCAGTAAAATCTATGAGACATGAACACATGCTCCTGCTGTGCAGAAATAGTACGTTGAATCACCACTAGAAAATGGGCTTTCAGAGTCAGCAACTGACACAATGATTTAACAGACTTCTATGGTTTGATTTGAGTATCTCATCCAGAGGTAGATGAATGTAATGTTTTATGAATGTGCCATGCTTAGTCCTCCTCCCTCTGACTTCCATGGGAGCCAGGGCATGCAGAGCACTGGCATTTATCCTCCAGCATAGCCCCTCTGTGTAAGGTTAATACCGTCAATTCGACACACAAGGGTTTGTGAGCCAGACAGCCAAACTGAAGAAGAAAAAGCCTCTCTCACAAGGAGACAAGAACACGAAAGAGGTTGCCCAGCAAAGTCATCAAAGCAAACAGCATGAATGAGACAGTGTTGATGAAGACAGAAGTAGCATTGAAGGCTGCAGTAACAAAGCGGGGCAGTGACATGAAGATAAGTGGCAAAGTAATTGGCTGGTTGAGCCAAGTGTATCCATATAGTCTGCCTGCCAGCAAATGGATACTAGGCATTGAAGATCTAAGTGTCTGTTTATGTAAATATATTCTAAATGGTGACACAAAAATACATAGGCACAAACACTTACTAAATACAACTAGAGGCTGCTGAGCATCTGACCTAATTATTGCAAACCTTCTTTGCATCTATGCCAATGAATTAAGGGTTTTCTTCCTGAGTTTTCTTACTAATTATTCTCAAAAGCCAGAGTTGCGCACTCTACACTTGATCCTGTAAGATCCTGTTTTTTCATATCAAAAACACCTTTGAAGTTACAACGGTGCCACACTGCCAGGTCAGTTTTTAGCTCCCCACTGCAGCAAAAAGTAGGCTTTTTAAAAGCCAATTTCAGCAGCTAAGTGAATTGTCAAGTTATAAGGAGAATGCCTAAGAAGCATAAAATCAGTAACATTTTACAGTGGAGCAAATAACATATCCAGAGGCTGGAACCATGATGCCTTCATCCCATCATTAGTGAATTGAGCAGCTTGGTCAGGCAGAGGATGTCCGACAGCACGAGGAGGGAACTCCTTTCCTCCTTTC
>NW_010199738.1:20012-25034 GCF_000695765.1 Mesitornis unicolor
CAGTTCAGCCTATTCAAATATTTGTGTGCATGGATCAGAAAAAAAAATGCTTCTTGACTTCTTTGCCACCACCCACCATAACTTTGCACGGCCCAGATGCGAATAGAAGAACTAGCATTCTGGGTGGAAAACGTCCATGGGATCCCTGATGCCTTCATTCTCTTGCTTTGCAAGAAGACGTGATATGCTTTAGACAGGCAGTGACTGCAGAAAGTCATTTACACTTGAGGACTGAACATCACTTGGGTGCTGTCTGGCGCAGCAAAGCCTACCAACATGCATGCGCTACAGCATTTTCTTCTGTAGCATCAGGGATGGATACCAAAGTAAAAAGTACACAGGCTTAACATAGTGACTTAAATTATGTGATCAATATTTAGTTGCTCACAACTAACCACCCAATTATTAATTGACAGCCAAAAATATCTTCCTAGAGCTCAAGTACTACAGTTTTGGTACATAAGGTCATAGATCAGGTCATCAGTAGCTGTCATGTACATCTGAAGCCACAACAGCAAGAGTCATACACGAATTTTGGTAGAACACATGAGATTCATCATACCGGAGAGAAAAGTTTTACTGCTAGAGTTGATGTATGGGTTTAAACTGTGTACTTTCTAAAAGCAAGTCCCAACCATATGCATGATGTTTTAAAGGGCCTTATTTCAATCCTGACAAACGAGCACCAGATGTTTCTTTTTTTATTGTACTTGCATTTCATGTAGTCATTCAACATTTCAGGCTCATATTAAGGTCTTAGAAACTCTCTCTGACCCACCTCTTGCCCCATGAAAAAGAGAAGCAGTGAGAGAGAACGAAACTGAGAATAAAATATAATAATTCTGATTAAATACAGCAAATAAATGAAGGAAGAACTGAAGGTTTTCCACAAAGAGAAAGAGAAGATAGGGTGAGAAAAATGTCTGGGTTCAGTTATCATCAAGCACAGACCAATTGTTAGAAAATCTCTCATGAAGAACAATGCTTTTTGCTCTTTTTTATTTTGTTATTCCTTTCAAAACAGCAGTGCCCTGAAATGTTCCCTTTGACCTATAAATGCCATAACCTGGAGATTAAAAGGCTGTAATTACCTCTAACTGTTCTGGCTTCTCCACAGGTGACAGCAGAGATGAGGTTGCTTCCATGGAGGAGGGAGCCTAGCTTTTACAATTTATTTGTTTCATTAACTGTTTTATTTCTTCTTTTCTTCTTTGAAGCAGTTGTTCATTCAGTCCAGTCTCACCTCATCCATTCTGAAGGAACCATGTCCATTCTGAAGGAAAGTGCTCTCCAGGCCCAGCTTTCCTCTGACCAGCACCCCACAAGGCCACCTTGGGGTGGAACTGCACAGTGCCACCCAGAGAAAGATCTGTTCCTGCAAGTGTCAAGTGTTATTTTCATTCCTGTTAGGTTCAGCTACTGCCAGTTTTAATTTTCTTTTCCATTTTTGTCTGGCCCAAGAACTTTTCACTGTGTGTTGACTGAATACATTGAAAGGCTTGCTTTCTTGCTAGAGAAGCAATTTAAGTGTAAGCTTAAAGCAATGTCCCTGTGTAGGTATACACTGAGTTAGAGCACATACCAAGAGGTTGAGAAAAGGGTTCCATTCCTTGATCTACCACTGACTAAATTCGTCACCTTGCTTCAGATTTCACCCATCTGTGAAATGGGATAATGATCCTTCCTTAACTCACAGGGCAAGAATGTCATTAATATTTGGACTTGGTTTCAGATTCGTGAAGAAGAGCTTTTCCATTATATAATTTCCCTGTTCTGGCCAGCACTTGGACTAAAGATGCAAGTGTAGTTCCAACTCTATATCCTATAAAGTCTGATGGCTGGGTGCGGTGCCATCACCTGGAACATGCAGTGCCTTTACGATGGATGTTGTGAAAAATAAGACAAGAGATTGGTCTAAAGCAAAGACTTGATTTGACCCTCTGTGACTTCAGGGAAGTTTATACTTGACTCCACATCCCAGTTTAGCTGCTTGGGACCAGCAAAGGCAAACCTACCACTGAAAATGTACATGAAGCTGCAAAAAAAGGGAAGAAAGGGGACTGCAGCTGAAAAAGATATAATGAAGAAATAAGTAAGCAGAGGAAAACAACAAAAAAAGGTGAAAGCTTATCAAACCTTCCTGCAAGCAACTAGACTAATTTCAAAAGTGGAACTCTAGACTGTATTAGGAACCAATTTTTTGTGGCTCTTGCTTTTGCCTCAACTGCTCTGATGCTAATGCTCTGCAATGTTGATGGGCGCGTTATACGTGCTTATATGCTGTCTTTCCAGAAAAATGTATACATACTGTCTGTAACTGTCATCCTGGAACTTGGAGGGGACAGATATCTGAAATAAATGAGCAAACAGTGCAAACGTCATTCCAGTTCACTCCCAGGAACACAGTCCCTTAATGGTTTCCTAGAGGCACATCAGGCAATGTAAGCTTTCCTCCACAACTGTCCAGAATCCCCAGACACAGAAGGGTGCGGAATGATGAATGTTTCGTTGTGAATGCACACCCGTTGCTGCTGGAAGGAGGTGGAGATTATCTTGATGCTGCTGCCCCACAACGGGCAGAGGGTATAAATCTGCACGTGGACTCCAAGCCGTGTAAGAAGTCGGCCTTTGTTTCTGCAGCGCCTGCGGGTTTCTGTGACTGATCCCACACTGAACCTTAAGATGGAAAACCAAACCCCTAAGAAGGAAAACCTAACCCCAAATTGATGGATCAGCTCTGAAAGGGACCTATAACTGAATGCAGCCCTCTGCAGGTACAGTTACGTGACACAGTCCCTTTCCTAAACTGACAAGGTCTTTCCATCTTAATAACCACTGAAATACATATTCCTGTATTACCCACGTTGGCGCACACCACACGTAACTTCAAATACCATTGCAATTTTCCTCAAACCCAGTAGTAAGTGAATTATTCAGCACGGAGGGAAGAGAGGAGTTGACACATCTAACAACATTTCGTTGCTGTAGTTCATATACCTGCAGAGCTGAAGCTCCCAGTTAATTATGTAGCCTTACTGTTTAATGGAGGTTCATGTGTCTTCAGGGCCTCAATAAATCAAGGCTTACTTGGCAATCATCTTCTGTGTAAGGCTGGGCAGGTCCTGAACTGTGAATGCCCACCTGAATTGTGATTGCAATAGCTGGCCACAATGGAACTCAGCCTATTATTTTGGAAACAAAATGTTCTGCTCGTGGTTTGTTCTCTGCAACCTAAGATTTGTGCCGGGAAATGCCTTTTGCAATGCTTATATGACACCTCAAAGTCTTGACCTAATTCACTTCTATGTGTTAGCACAATATCAGGGTGATTATAATATTTTCAAATACATCAGGTTTTTCCCTTGTAATACTGTGTAAAAATCCTGGCATTTAAACACACATACATTCATAAAATACTACAATTTAGGGTTGAATATGCGTACAGATTCAAAGCGTGCTAGTGCTCCAAAACAAGGCCAAACATACAGAAACACGCCCTCAGTTCCCATTCCAAGGAGGCAGTTTATCTAGAAATCAAACATGTGGCACACTTTGCTTCAGATTATCCTCCTGATGCACCAAAGCAGCTCCTAATCAGCTTTCACTCTAACAAATACAGATTTGTGCCGTAAGTGATGCAGAAAACAACCCACAAGCTCACTGCGCTCGCAGGAGAACAGTAACAATCGATTCCCATGCAGGTCTAAGGTGTTCTGCGTACAAAGTAAATACTGGTGCACAGAAGAATTTTGCATGGTGTGAAAACTGTAGGGATTAGAAACACTTTGTCAAAGACTGTAATACAGTATTACTGCAGTACCATAATACAGAATTGCAAAACCAAATTCTGATCACTTGAACATAAGGTGAAAGTATTACATTTTCTGTACAAATTTAAATGGAAGAATTCTTAGGAGAATCCTGGTAAGAAATAGAATAATTACTTTTACTTTTGGAAAATGCTTACCATTGTATCATTATTAACAAGAAAACGAGCATTTCTGAAATGCACTATATTAAAGCAGTATGCTTTAAAATCTTCTGAAAGCTCAATCTAAATAATCAGTATTCTGTAATTATATGTAAGAGTTTTATCCAGATTTTCATTCTGGACTGCAGAACTGTGTTAAAACACACTCAGAAATCCTGTTTTGGATGTTACTTTGCTTACTCAGACAAGCTCTGTTGATCTCAATGAGCTCTGTGTACACATAAAAGACTGATTACAAGCTGTGAAAGGCCACTGATCCTTTGTCTTTAATTTTAACCCTCAGGGAATCTGACTGACTTTCCTGAACTTTAATTCTGACATTTTCTCCACTTCTAATTCAAGCAAAGGCAGCAACTTGAAAAAACTTAGCTTCCAAAAAAGTCATACCTTTTTTTTTTCCCTGAAACAGACGATTAGTAGAGAAATTTCCTCTCGCTCCAATGAAATTAAAGAAGCCTTCTGTTCTGTGGCTGGAGAAATGGGCAGTACTGCTCAACTTGTACTGCAGCTCCAGGGATCCTAGAAGCCAGCTGCTCACAGTGACCCAACAGGTCAGGGTAAGAGGTAAATTTTGTGCTGAGTCTCCCCTGACTGGTTGGCCTTCCTCTCCTACACTCGTAACAGCTGCCAGCTCCAAGTTTCAGTCAGAAACTTCCAACACTGCTGACATAGCAGACTTGGATGCACTCCTCAGTCCCTCATGTTTTCCAGTTTACACCATTACTGCCATCGCAGCACCAAAGGGTGTAACTTTTATATCACACACAAAAAACGACGGCTGCTTCTGGACAGCCACAACCACAGTGACTGGCCCCTCGCTCAATGAGTTCGTTGTCCATGCAAGTGTCACCAGATAGCGGTCTAGGACGGGGTACAGCTGAAAACAAGTGGCTAAACATGGAGGCCACATCAATCCCACGGGTCTCGCCAGCATCCCCTGCAAAAGGCGGCAGGACGCTGGGCGGGACCGCTCCGGCCCTTGCGCTGCTGGACGGCGGGAAGGCAGCCGCGGGCAGCCGGCCAGAGGGACG
>NW_010199738.1:25123-39014 GCF_000695765.1 Mesitornis unicolor
GGGCCGCGGGGCCGGGGGGGGGAGGGTGGCGGCACCCCGTCCCCGCCGGTGGGCTGTAGCAGCGAGGGGCCAGCGATCCAGCCGCGGGCTGAGGGCGACCTGGAGGCGGTCTGCCACCTTGTCCACAGGGCGGCAGTAGAGAGCGCGAGGCGAGAGGCCTCTCTATTGCTCTGGAGAAGGGCTGGGTGGAGAGCCGTTCTTGCCGCCCTCTCGGTGGTAGAAGACGTCATCACGGTGTGACGGCGGCGGCGGTGACGTTGCGCAGGAAGTTGCGTCTCCTGCTCGGTACGGTAACGGTACCAGTACCGCGAGGGAGGGCAGCGGTGGCCGCAGGCTGAGGGGAGGCCGCGGCGGGGGTGCTGGGCCCTTGCGTGGCGGACGGTTGTCGCCGTGCGAGCGGAGGGTGACAGAAAGGCGCGGTTTCCCTCAGGCTTCACGCCGGTGCCTGCCGTGTGTTCTCCTTCCAGAGCCCTAATGCTGAACCTAATGGGTTTTCTCCTTCTAGGGCATTCTTGTTAAGATTGCTTCCGTGAAGACATGACCACACAGGTAAATAAAAACACAGCATTAATTAGAACTAATCACTAGCTTGATTTTTTTTTAAGGCTGCTTATATGTAATACTAATTATTTTTTCTTTCTAGTACGGTATTCTCTTCAAGCAAGAGCAAGGTGAGAAAACACTAACATGTATCGCATAATACTGGCTTCCTTGGATGATGTAAAATTGATAATGGCAGATATACTTATGAGATGAACTGGATTATGTTTATATTAAGTGTAAGTCTGAATAACCCAAAAATAGCTGTGCTGTTTTTTCAACAGTGACCTTGGGGAACGAAATACATCATGTGTTTTGAAACAAAGCAGTGACAAGGCTCTCAGAGCACTGATAGACTGGAAGAGCATGGGGTCTATTGCTAGCACTACAATTGGCACTTTTAGCTTTACCAAGTCTGGTAGTTTTCTTTCATCAAAATAATCCACTTAATTTTTCATTTGTATGTTTATATTCTCTTTTAGCTCATGATGATGCCATCTGGTCTGTTGCCTGGGGAAAAAATAAAAATGATGGTTCTGAAACAGTAATCTCTGGTTCTTTGGATGATCTAGTGAAGGTCTGGAAGTGGTAAGTGAAGAGCTCTGTATTAACCAGCTTTAAGCCTTGAAAGTATGTATGGAGATACAGCAGTCTTGAATTTCCATAATCTGCAGGGATGTTAGAAGTTACATCAGGGAAGGCACACAAAACAGGCACACAGAACTGTTCTCCTGAGCAAGTTTACTTTCATTGCTGTGTGCCTTCTCCTGTCATGGTAGGGTTCTGATGTGCTTTAGTTTTCAGAGACTGCAAATGCTTTTGAAAATGCATGTCAAATTTTACATGTTATCTGCCAGAGAGTATTACAACTTGGTACATTTCTAAAACAAAGAATTAGAAATGCAGCTTTTTATGAGACAGTGCTTTGGAAGCATGCGTACTATGAAAGGAGTAATGGGAATAGCGTAAAAGAGAAATTACATATTCCTTTTTTATTTACAGAAATCTTCATAATTCTCATACAAGTGACACTGAAGTGTGCTTCTGCAAAGTAATTGTTTTCTATCTTAGCCAAAGCTGTATTAAGTACGTGTTTCACTTTATTTACATGAGTAGCTCTGTTGTGATAGTTGTAAAAGCGTTAGTCATTGCGTTCTGCGCTATTCTGACAGCTCATGGTCTGCTGTGTAAGTAACCAGGTATTGCTGTGCAGTGGAAATTTCAGTGGGACTACTTACAAACCTAAGATGAAGTACATGCTTTGCAGAAATATGGTGAACGATTGATTTATCAGTTCTTTCCGTTAAGTACAGAGAGCAATTTGTGTTTTGTGAGTGAAGTTAGAGTCCCCTTTTGCTGAACAAGTGGAGAAATGTGGATTGTCTTGTTTGTTTTGTCTGAGGTTGGAAATCAATTACGTACCCCAGCTATTCATAACTAGGCTTTTCTTTCCCTTTAATGAAAGGAATGATGAAAAATTGGACCTACAGTGGACTTTGGAAGGTCACCAGCTGGGCGTAGTGTCTGTGGATATCAGCCACACGGGCTCCATCGCGGCGTCCAGCTCCCTGGATGCCCATATTCGCCTTTGGGACTTAGAAACTGGCAAACAGATCAAGTCAATAGATGCTGGCCCTGGTAAGAACTCGGTGCTAAGCTGCCTCTGCATAAGAAGTGTACTTACTCCACATAGTAAATACTCCACAGTGTATAATTAGTGTATATGAGATGACTTGTTTGTTGTTCTGTTGTTTTGATTTTTTAAAAAATCTTTCTTTGCAAAAAATTTAGTGATTTTTATGAGCTCAAAGTAATATCAGGCAATTTTACATTCATTTTTTCACACTACTTACTTTATTAGATACGGTTAGATATGCTTTTTGCTAGATGCATAAAGCAGAATAGAAACCAGCTTGCTCTTACAGATGTATTGCTAAAAGGATATTTTAAAAAATAATTCAAATGCTTATTCAAATTAATTTACAAATCTGAACCTTTTTCGTAAGCACTGCACTGAATTTGAGCCATGTATGTGAGGTTTATTCAGGCAGTACATCCAAGCCTGATGGAGCAAGTCAAAACACAGTTAAGCTGAAGTCTGGATCAATGTTACATCCTCCAAGTTGGAATTCGGGGCCTAAGATCTTACTCTAAAGGTTTCAGTGGTCCACTGACAATCCCTAATTTAAGAACAATCTTGCAGTGTTTTAGGTAGTTAATATTAAGCTTATAGAAAAAAACCTGTGAATTACATTGTGCCAGATAAATACATTGTAGTGCTATAAAAAGATAAGTTTTTTAAAATTCCTTTGCAAAGAATGTTGATCCATGTTACATTCATATATCTGTGTTTCTCCCGCAGCTTCTGTGCTTTGCTAGATACAAGTGTTGCTTTCTTTTACTGGTTTAATATCTTCTGGTACCAGGAGAAAAGCAAGAATTTAGACTTAACTCATGCAGTCTTGTATCTAAATTTTTTGTTACAACAGGGTCTAATAAGCTCAAGGTCTTATTAGAAAATGTAATCTTTTGCTAAACAGAAATAAATAGCTCAAGCTATGCTCCATTAATTACATAGAAGGAAATGAACTTTTATGAGCTCTTCTTAAGAGCATGTAGTAGAGTTTCGAGTATTAAGAGTAGGTAGGGATTTAAATGCATACAGATGCAAACAGAACTGGAATTGTTGAGTAAGAACTAGACACAGTATTCAGCTAACTGATTTTTTTCTTTTTAATACAGTTGATGCTTGGTCCCTTGCTTTTTCACCTGATTCCCAGTTCCTTGCAACAGGAAGTCATGTGGGAAAAGTAAATATTTTTGGTGTTGAAACCGGAAAGAAAGAATATTCTCTGGACACCAGAGGAAAGTTCATCCTCAGCATTGCCTATGTAAGAAGCACAATTGATAATTTCTTATGTGAAACTGCTATTGCTGTAATATGTTGTAAATCAGATATTTTTGTTTATCTCTACATAATACAGCGACACTTTGATGGTTGCAAATATAAACTGTGTGACATTCTCCCCCTGTATTTATGGAGAATATACTTTGATCTTGCTTGTTCATGTATTGTGAGTAAGTTAACTGAAGTCTTCGGGATTTTTGGAGCTCAGGTATCTTGCATAGATCGTATCTGTGACAAGTTGCCAAGAGAATGTCGGTGAGGTACATAGCATAAATGTGTGCAGTTGTTAAATGTGTACTTTTTGTGTTTTATTACAGAGTCCAGATGGAAAATACTTAGCCAGTGGAGCGATAGATGGCATTATCAATATTTTTGATATTGCAACTGGAAAACTTCTGCATACGCTAGAAGGTAATGGTTTGTGAATGTGCAGTACCCAAGTTCTGGCTTCATTCCTCACCAAAAATAAAGGATATAATGCAAGTCAGAGTAAGATACAACAGCCATGGCATAAATGAGTTGGTATTTCTGCCTGTTAGACAGTGTTTAGTTATTTAGTGTGCTGTAGCTTAAACTACTTAAAATATCAGAGGGAAACCATGAACTCAGGCTTGCATCGTAAATGCCTATCTCAAAAGATATAGTAATGCTTAGCTGGATTCTTAAATTGCAGTTCCTCCTTGTATTGCAGAGCAGTACAAGGGAATGAAGCTAATCCAAACGTGCTGCCACTTGTATGATTTTTCTTTCTGCTGTGGTATTAGTTTTAACAGCAATTTATTCCTGTTTTAGAAAATAACCGAACATTTCATGTTGTAGAATATGTGCATTTTTCTAACCCACATAAGTGGGGTTTTAATGTTCATGCAGTGGTATAGTTAATTAAAAAAAACCACTTAAACCAATATGAAATCATATTAGAAAATATGGCAAATTTAATTTCTAATAAAGATCTACAGCTGTAAAAACAAGACACTTTTGTGTTGCAGCAGACAAGCTTTAACATTCTAAGTTCAGAATTACTGTCAGTTTTCATTTTATGTTGTGCAAAGAAGCCTGTGGATGCACTGGGGGAAAGGCTCTTCAGAAGTTGCTTTAACAGGGAATGCTGTTCTAGTGCAGCTCTTTAAGCACTGTCATTAGTAAGAGGAATACATGCTAAGCTGTACACAACTTTGATTTCAGGTCATGCGATGCCTATTCGTTCACTGACGTTTTCTCCAGATTCTCAGTTACTTGTAACTGCTTCAGATGATGGCTATATCAAAATCTATGATGTGTAAGTTGTTGTTTTGCAAGACATGCTAACAGGAAAATAACTATTCAGAGAGGCTGATACTGTAAAAAGTGTATCAAACCCTCTGTTCTCTATAATTCTCTTCATCTTTTGGTGAGTTCTTAATGTGATAAATAATCTTAAACAATAAAACGTTACACCCTTAGATAGTTTTTAAGAAGTGCATAGGTGAATGACAGTCTGTACGTGAAAAATTGTTTTCCTCTTATTTGGCCCTTTAGGCAACAGCCTGATAGTTTTGTGCATCTGCACTGCGTGTGTTTACCCAGCTTAAGCATCAGTTTTGTATCCAGTAAATTATATTTTTGATCTATTTATGTTGCATTGTGCAAAAACTTGGAAGATCCTGTAGAGAAAAAGGCACAGCTTAGCGATCTTCACTCCCCTGCATTACTTAGCTTGCTTCACGGTGAAACTGTTTTGTCCACCAATGTATCTTCTTAGTGACTTCTTTGTATGCTAACCATTTGAAATAGAAAACCAGAATCTGTTGCTACACCAGTTCAGCTTGGCTGAACAAATGTCTAGAAGTCACCTTGCATTCCTCACTGCATTAGCTAGAGTATACCTGCTGCTTTTTCCCTGGAGTTCACAAACCTAATGTTACAATTCTGTTTTCTAAAATTTGTTCTTTCCACAGGCAACATGCAAACTTGGCTGGCACATTAAGTGGTCATGGATCCTGGGTACTAAATGTAGCATTTTGTCCTGATGATACCCATTTTGTTTCCAGGTATTGAGGATTCTTAACTTCCTTATGCTTACCGAAATAACAAATGTATGTAACTTTATATTTATAAAGGGAGATGGGTCATAAAACGTGTACAAATTGCAGTGGAATCTATAATGGAATAACGTACATCACAGTTAAAGACTCAAGAGCCAATCAGTGATACCAGTTGCAGTAAATAGTATTTTATAATGTGAGCCATCCCACTGCAGAGTGGTTGCCTACAAGTGAACATCTAAATGCAAGAGGGCGGTTGGATTCTAAATCACTGAAAAATTGCTGTTGAATTAAAAAGTACAACCTCATGTGGTTGATCTAGTTGAACTTCTTGAACTCTACAACAGCTCAGGCAGTTGGGACCCAGTATATCTAACAGGAGTTTCTTTATCCAGAGTATGTATGTACTTTAAAGAGTCCTCATTTTTGTCTTGCAGATATTGAAACAGTAAAGGTATTTTAAAGGTAACCAGAACCTGGTAGAAGATGCATTTCTTTGTTATTTTATCCCTGTATTTGATGGATGAAAGTGGGTCTTTTAAGTTTGCACTGAACTATAGTTTATCTATTAATTTAAACATTGATCAATACTATTTTTCTTTCAGTTCATCTGATAAAAGTGTAAAAGTTTGGGATGCGGGGACGAGAACCTGTGTTCACACTTTCTTCGACCACCACGACCAGGTATGTCTGTTACTACTTTAACCAGGTCACTGTGTTCACTGAAGAACTTCAGTTGTGTGGTTGTGTCCATCTGTACTTCAAGTTAGCACTGGTTCGACTTCAGCTTGCTGTAATGAAATCTTAACATTTGTTCATAATTGTTTAGCACTTAAAATTGAACTAATTTGCAAGCCTGTAGGTTCATCTCTTCCAAGTAATTTTTTTCAGGTCCAAATAAGAGCAATCCTGAGTGGCCAAAAGGATTCTTTCCAGGCTGTATTTTGTATCTTTGTCTATGGCCTCGTTTATTTCTATCACTTACACAGTGCCTACCTGCGTAAGTGGAGAAAATGCTTACTTAAAAGGATGGAATTATCTGAAAAGATGCTTGAAAGCAGCCTTGAAACCCTGGTGGTTTTTTTCTTGCTGTGTGGTAGCTACCCTTGAGGGAAGTTAAGCATCTATGAAATTACTCATTTTCTAACAAAGTATTTCAGATTTTATTTGGGCTCTGTTCCATACTCCTCTTGCTGGTAACCTTCTTTTCAGTCATCTACAGCTGTGGGGGCTTTTGTACTGAATGAAGTACCAAGCAAAACTGGATTTCCAGTGTTTTAGCTTACCATCTCGTAGGTCTGTGGAAGGCAGAGATCTGTCAGTTCTCTGGAAGGCTGGGTTTTTATTGATGCAAAATGGTGGGTGTGTGAGATTCCCCAAAATGTGCTGTTGTCAACATAGCCATTTCACAACACCACACTAATATCCTGGGTTGCCTTCACTTTTCCTGATGTCATCCTGATGGTGGAGATGGGGCCACTTAAGAGCTTGTGTAGGTGGTGTAAGTTTAAATCAGAGGACTGACCTAAGATTTTCTAAGTTTTGCCCTGCTAAGTTAATGGCTCTCTTAATTAGCCCAAGGATAAACTGGAGCATTCTTCTCTTGCTGTCCTGAAAGCACCGTAAAACACTTTTTTCAGAGAGGAAGACAGGGTGGGTAAAAGCAAAAAAATGGGGCAAGTACTTTTAAGTGTTTTTCAAGGATCTTTAGATTGTGTAATCCATTGTTGTGATATGTGAGACCTTGTCAGGCTACTAGATGGCAGTGTCTTTCTCTGGTTCATCAACCTTATCTGCTGTTAAAGCAGGAGCCATAATTGGCTAATAAGGTGATCTTAATCCTGCCTCTTCTGCTTGTTGTAGTCAATAAATGTGACTGCTATGCAGGTATTTTTTCTTAGTGTCTTGTTGATAACCTTGTGTATGTTCTAATTGCAGGTCTGGGGAGTGAAATACAATGGAAGTGGGTCCAAAATTGTATCTGTTGGAGATGACCAAGAAATTCATATTTATGACTGTCCAGTTTAAATGTCTTGACTCAGACCCCTTGGTGAACTCTTGTGGCAGTTCTTAGGAATACTGCTCTCCTGCCATGTACTTTTTTTTACTATGATAAAAGCATTTAGTAATGATTTGCAAAATGAGATGTTTTTATCCAATTTTGATTTAGCATGAGAAAAAGCTTTAATTTTTTAAAAATAAAAGCTACAGATACAAGTAACTTGTCTCAACTTTGGAATAAAGTATTTTGGGATACATGTAGTCATGGGTGAAATAACTGTTCAGTTAATCTCCCCTGCCTTTATACATAAATAGACTGGAGCTTAAAAGTGTTGACCAAGTCTAACAGCAGCTTATTTTAAGAAAAGGAAGAGTAACTGAGGCTCTATGTGAGGCATGGGAAATGATAGCCTGTGCTCATCTTGATGTTGTCCCAGTGAGAGCAGTAAGGTCATTTAAGTGGAACACCTGCTCCAGCAATTGTAGTGACATGCAGCTTTTGCATCATGGCTTAATTTTACTAAAGGGTGCCAGCTGTTTCCAACCCTGACTTAATACAAACACTGCTAGAAAATAGGGAAAAGAAAAAAAAGCTTTAATAGACTCATTCTACTCTGTCATCTTGCCATGGTATAGAACAGCAGCAGTATACCCAATGCAGCTGGTTTTAGTTTGTCTTAGTTAAGGCTCAAGTACACAATACTTAAGAGGAAGTGAAAACTCTTTCTAGGCAATGCTGAAGCAGAGAGGTTGAGCTTCTGAAAGACCAAAGCCATATTTGGAAGTATTTGCCTGTAAACTATAAGTACATGGGGTACACTATACAAGAAGATACCATTTAATCATACATTACACTTGGGTAGAATTAAGCTACTCTACCGCATCAAAAGAACACAAGGATGAGAGTTATTGTGCAAGGAACAGGGCATGCACAAAATGCTGCTGAAATACAAAGTAAGACAGCTGCTAGTGTTGCAGCTAAAAGAGATGAACATAGACAGCAATCTAGACTACATGATGGAAGTCAGAGCTTAGATAAACTGTTATATTTAAAGAAAGAGGGTTTAAGGTGGCTTAGAAAGTACAGGAGAAGCATGATAAAATGTGAAGAATTCTATTTATTAGAAGTTATTTCTGCTATGTTTTATTCTATGAAATTAATTTTCCAGTATGAAAGTATTTACATAAGACACTCCACTTAGCCTCTATCAATATTGCCAAAGTCTTATATAAATAGCATAGGTGAAATAAATTGAGAACCTTAATAGCAAAGGAAAATGTATACCCAGTCAGTTGGTTCTCAGCTGTGTGACATTTGCTTTATATATAAAGACTACAAGAACACAATATAAATTAGTTACAAAAAGGTGATACTGACAGCGCAGCAACTCAATTTGCTGAACACAAAAAACACAAGCAGTGGCTATTACAGCCATGCAGTTTTCATTGTGAAAATTTACATTTTAGATGACATCCATTCCACCTTGCTTTAAGATGTCTGACACTGTACTCCTGTTCTTGGACCCTCCTCATCTTCTTCATATGCTTCTCCCCCACTGTTACGGTAGGTTTGCTCACTTGGATCAAAATCTTCTAGGTCTACCTGATCCATCTCATCTGTAATCATAACATCTTCTCGTGGAGGTAGCAGCGCCTCCAGCAGACACAGTTTCTCCCTTGGGAGCCAGTAGTGCTCTGGGAACTGGACCTACAATTTGATTTTTAATGAAGTTACTCCTGATGCCAACACAGGTACCTTTGCTACAGAAAAGCAAGCAGTCAACTTACCAAAAATTGTATAATTAAGTTGCCTTTGTCCATTGGAGATTTGTAGATGGGCATCCCTTCATTGCAGATACACTTTAGGTCACCATGTTTTATCACTTCACCTACACAGAGGCAAGAGCTGTCAGTAAGCCTGCATGACAGACATTTCACAACCATGAACAGCAGAGTTTCAACACAAGCAGTGTTCCCTGTTGTCACAGCATCTGAGGGATACTACCAAGCAACTTGGAAAAGGCTGCAGACTGAAAAGGACTAAACCCAAGCTATACAGAAGTAAGGCCATTTAGGCTACTTCTGCCACTCTTAAGAAAATCAGCATCTCTTAGCATAACCTTCAAGATGAATTAACAGATAATCTAGTAGAGTTAAAATTTCTGGCCTAATTTTCCTGGCTATCCACCAACTGAGGCTGAAATTTATTAAGAAGCATTCAACAGCTGCAGCTATAATTCTGCATGTAATGTTTTAGGAAGAGTGACTAGGTTAAATGACTGCAAGCACAGTTTATATCTGTTGCATCAACTGGTTAAAAAAACCTCCTGAACAATCCCTCACAAACATCCAGTCCAGGCACAATTAAACAGGCAAGGAGTCTGTATGGCATCTGAACACTTCAGACCTACCTGGCCTAGATGATATGACTAGAACTCTGTTATCCAGAGTTTCAATGGTCTTTCTGAAGCCACATAAAGCCTCTGAGAGTTGGATTCTCATTTTGGTGATTAAGTCATGCCCTCGCCTCTGAAAAACGCTGTGATCCTTTTGATCAAGCACAATTATAACATCACCAGGCTCCAGATCAGGCTCCTGGTCACCTTCTCCATGAAATACTATCTTCTGACCATCTTTCATACCTGGAAAAAAGAAATCCATTAATTCCTTGCAGAACTGAAGACTACCACTAGGGACAGAACAAATACACAATTCTTACCTTTATCAACATGAACTTCTATGATCTTTTTCTCTCTCACAACCTTACAGCCATTACAGTTGTCACACCTGTCCTTCGGATTTATTCTTTCACCTTGGCCTTTGCATTCAGGACACACGGTTTGAATTTGCTGTACCATGCCAGGTCCAATCTGCTGAACTAGAACTTGCATTCCTCTTCCTTTACACACTGGGCACTTTTCTACTGCCCCTCTCTTTCCACCATAACCTTTGACAAAAAAATAAATCTGATCTCAGTCACAAAAAAAAGTTACTCTACAGTAGTCAGGTTAAAACTCATTGCCTTCAAGAGCACCTGTAGGACAGCTTACAAGTAACTGGAATTTGGTTTCCATAAAAAAAATGCCCAAGTTAAAACTTTCTACAAGCAAAAGAAAGCCAAGTTTTCTATGCACAGCTTCTTCAGCCCTGCCCCCCTCCAAATACATCTTTGTTTTCAAGGAACTAACAGCATACTGACTTCAAGCCCTAGACATTCCACTAATACTTTGGAAAGAATCTGCTTGCTAAATATTTAATAGAGTACAAAGATATAAGACCTCAAAGATTTACCTCAATGCCAGTCATTATGGATACTTAACAGCTGTGAAATGAGGTACATAATAAAAGGAAGATTCCACTGACAGTAATTAAAAAAATGAAGCTTAACAAAACCACTATTTATAAAAGTTCCAGATAAAGACACTTTTAATTTAGGTGCCCTTAACTATAATTCACAGCAAGTTTAAGTTTGCCATTAAAACAGTAACTTTATACCACTATGTTTAAGAAAGCTGCCTTAAATAAGAAAACACCCTGGCAGACTTTTTTGGTGAAGGGGTAGAACTAAAAACACCACACTTCTTTCCCAGCCCCCTCCCAATATTCTTAAGAAAAAAATGCAGCTTGGAGTAAGAGGTGTTTGAAACAACTAATTGGGGTTATTTTTACCTTCACACTTTCCACAGATAACATTCTTTTGCAGTGCCAGCTTTCTTGTGATACCATTATATAAGTCCTCAAGAGATACACCTAACTGGTGCACAACATTTTTGCCTTTAAAGAAAAAACAGAAGAGGAACATTAATTCCAGTTCAGCTGTTGCAAGGACAAACGTTTATTTATAAGACTTCTACACTAGTTCATACATGCAGTCTCACTGAAAAAATGTACAGTTAACTCCAAACTTTGAACACAGCTCAGCCCCCTTAAAAGTATGTGCAGTTCCATCAGCTTCCACTGAGCTGCACCCACTTACACCAGAAAATGAAGTTTAGCTATAATTAAACAAAGCATCACTAAAGCCACCCCATCCCTCCTCTTACCCCTAATTTTTTAAGCTTAACTGAAATGTCAAGATGCAAGGACACTACCAGCTTCAGATCTAGTCAATTTAAAAGTTGCTATTATGCCTACCTATATATTTCCATGCCACTTCATAGCATAATTTTGAAGATTTGACAGCAAGTTACTACTTGCTCCTTCAACTGACATAGGGCATGGAAAACAAAACATACTGTGCTTTTGGCAGCACTCAGTTACACATAATTTTTCCCAAATATTTTCAGGAGATTTAACTGAAATTTAAAGTTGATGGTGTCCTCTGAAGCAAGTTGCCCAAATATAAGTGAGGCACAGATCCGGAAAAAAGGTAACTTAAAAAAACCAAAGTTCTTAATTCAACTGCTCTAACCTCCCCAATGTTTCCCCCTCCCCTACAGGTTACCCACACCCACTTGAACAAAGAATAAATGAAACTCATAAGAAAGACTGCTATGGCTACACTATGTTATCTATGTTATTAGAAACTTAATGCTACAGTAACTAAAAAATTCAGTTTACTTAATCTATTGTTGCAATGGGTAATCCCCACACTGTGTGCACTTAGCAGAACAGCAGTACATAGCACAGGTGTTTTATGCTGAAGTGCATGGTTATTGTTTCTAGAACTTGTTTAGAACTGTGTACCTCTTCTCTCTCTATTCATTCGGCCTCCACCACCAAAGAACATGTCAAAGATGTCCATGGGTGAAGAGAAGCTGCCGCCACTCAGGCCTCCTTCTTTAATAGCCTGCTCCCCACCCTGGTCATAGAGGTCCCTTTTCTTTGGGTCCGACAGAACTTCATATGCCTGGGATATGAGCTTAAACTAAAAAGAAAAAAGAAGCTCTGAACAACTATGACCAAGAGGAAAAGTAACCCTCTCATATGCAACTCCATCTTCAGATTGAGCCACTATAGCACTCTTTTGTAGCATTTGTCTTTTTCCAAAATGAAATTCACTAAGCAAACATGTAATAGACTACAATAGTACACTTTTGTCCAAGAAAACAAACCCTTTTCTTCTCCCCCCTCCTCCCATGTTACAAGTGGACTCAATTCAGACTCACATCCAACTCACAAGCATATGCAAACTACATTTTGATGACTGTTAACCGCAAGCATCATATACCTCTAACATCCATTTAGAAAGGGGTATGATACTATCCCATAAGTACTGGAGGTCCCCAGATGCTCAGTGGCCACAGCAGGGCTAGCCATTCTATGTCTACACAGGGATCCTTCATGGCTGCTGAGCTGCTAGAACCAGCTAAAACTAACAGACATTTATGTTACCAGACACTGGTGCTGCTTAATCATCGCAAACAAAACGACCCAGATACAAAACATCCACTTCATAAAAAAAATAATGGGTTTTTTTTAAATATCTATCGAGAATTGCCTATTACTAAGATGACTAAGTCAATTTTTAAACACAATTTTATTTTACTGAAATCACTACTTCAATCTTTAACATCGTTAACTTATAACCAGGTAAAGTGGTGTATGTAAAGAAGCAGGCCAAAAATAAAAGCAGAAAATGCTACCTCTGACTGTATTACTATTGAATTAGCTTGACTTTTGTGAATTAGTGCACTAGACGCACAAATATGGAGCTTCTATTCCTGTATTATCAGACCAGCTTTTACATACATAGTCCTATCATTTTCCATAGTTGTCCCAGTTGTGGTCCTCATTTATTCATAGCACCTCTTAGGCACTATGTGGAGTTGAGGAGGTCTCTGCTAACAGCACATAAAATGGCTTCGTTATAAACAGTCCACCCATGTGCAGCCCAGTGATCTCCTCTGAATAGTTACCTTGTACATCTGCATTAACAGTTTCTCTGAAGAAAACTCATCTTGCTTAGGAGCACAAATCCATCCAGCGCAACCCCAGCACACACCACAGTGCTGGCAGCTGGATCCACCACTGGCCTTTGCAATATCTGACACAGCACACTGGCCAGCAGGACACTACAAATCCTTTCAGCTTCACCTGTTTTAACCAGCAACTCTACTAAGAATGAGCTCCCACCGGCAGCTACGGGGAAACCAGTAGGAACTGCGTCCAAAGAGAGGAACAAAGGCACGCCCCCGCCTCCCCCCCCAACTGGGGCCTGCTGCCAGGCTCAGGGTTCTTTTACAGACTGTGAAGAATGGGAACCTTCACTCCATGGCCCTGTGCTGCAGGAAGGGCTTTAGATTCATTCCACAGACAAAGCAGAATTTTAAATTAAAACCACGCTTTCCTCTTTTGTATGCGAGCAACGACCAGTATACACCACAGCCGCCCCCGGGTCTCCCGGTGGAGTAGCCCACCTCGGGCTCTGCAGTAAGGCCGGCCGGCACAGGCAGAGCCCGGCCCCCTCAAGGGGACC
>NW_010199738.1:39359-39676 GCF_000695765.1 Mesitornis unicolor
GCCGCAACTACCCCACTCCTGCTGCCCGCTCGCCGCTCGGTTTAGCCCCGCCTCTTCCGTGGCTTTTATATGGGCACCGGCCGAATCTTCTGGAATGACGCCGCCCTACGTCACGGGGCTGGAACGGTCTAGAATTGCCGCGCATGACGTCACCGCCGGTACGCGCAAGAGGAGGGGCCTGGTCCCGCCCACAGGGGCGGTCGTTCTCCGCCTCCCTCAGAGGGGTCCGTGTTAGGCGTAGTTTTACTTCAGGTGTCGCGGGTTTTGCTTGCTAAAGTGTAATTTTACGGCGGGCCCCCTTATTTGGGACTTTTTTT
>NW_010199738.1:39707-52234 GCF_000695765.1 Mesitornis unicolor
TTTTTTCCCTTCTCTTTTCTCTGTAAAATTCGTTAATTCCTGTTTTGGCCTCAAGAGAGTAGCAAACGTTCTTCTACAAACTCAGCTCCTGGGAGGCGAGCTGTGGCTGTGTGTTAGGTGTTATTAGCGAACATATTGGATTTCTTAAGTATTCTTCAGTATTTTGGGCGTTTTAAAAATAAGTTGAGCTAATGCTATGCCTGTGCTGTGCATTCTTTTGTTGCTTGCCCTTTCATCAAGCTGCCCTGCTGAGACTGGGCTGGAAAGCTGGCTTAGTTTTCATCTTTCTCCAGGCAACCAAAGGTCTTCAATTATTTATTTACCACTCAGGTGAAAGGAGATCACTGGTACTGGCGTAGGAGCTGAGTAGAAGTGTGTTTTCATGGAAGATGGTGAATGCTCAAAATCATGCTGTATGAAGTAAAAGCAGAGTTTACTTAAACTTGAGATAAGCAAGTTGTTTTTATTCCAGGAAAGAGTTCTTTATGCCTGGAAGCAGTTTTATAAAACTGATAACCCCAAGACTGCAGTGCTCTGTCCACTGCAGGCCAGGTAAAAAGTTAAGATGACTGTGAAGAAAAGAACCGTGTTGCATTGTCTAACAAAACGCAAACAGAGGGGGGAAAAAACCAACAGGAAAAGGCAATGTAGGAGTTGAATGAAAAGTGTTTAGTTTAAAGCTCTACTGTGGTAATAACAAGCTTGTAACTGTATTTTAGGTAAATGCTAATAGAAGATTGAATTAATGCAATCTGTTCTTTGTGTACTCCTGCTTATATTAAGCATGTGGACTTACTAAAGAAAGGGGAGCTCATCTACAGGAAAATAACCCAAAACATCAGTGAAAAGAATAGCTCAAAACCACAAGAGAGAAATCTGTGTTAGGTACCTATTATTTCCGCTAAGCATAATTAGCAGCAGCTGAACATGTAAGTCTGTGCTTTGCAATTGCAAAATTATATTGAGAAGTAAATACAGAAATTATTTTCTAAAATAGCTGTATTAAGTTACTCTGTAAGCTTGTAGGCTAAGAACTTTTTATCCCTTTTTTTAAGGGGAATAAACCAGTTTATTATAGTCATGGTCTTCATCTTAAAGATAAATTAGCTATTATCTTACAGTCCTGAAGATAATACTGTTTAAGAAGAAATTATAAATCTGTTTATAGCTTTGTGGTAGCTGAATGCTTAAGCAGATGAGAGGCTCAATTTATAGCATGTTGTAAAGAGACAGTATGTAATTTCTGAGAGTAGAAACCCTGATGTAGGTATATGTAGATACTGGTAAATATAATATGAACTTAAGCTCGTGGGTGGTTTCTTACTACTAACAGTTGTTACTAGTAGTAGCAGCCAAAAACTTTGCTGGTATGGATCTTTGCTTTAGAGGATTGAGCCTTCTGCTTTGTTTACTTTCATTTTACTAGAGGGAGCTATCAGGTTATGTTTACTTTATCATTAATATTAAGCTTTTGTTTTCTCTATCTTTGGTTCCAGTTGGTGCAGCCAAACTCCTTCTTTATTCAAAGAATAAGTGGGAAAAGTATTAAGGGCTGGTGTTTTGGATTAGAAAAGTAGGAGAGCTATCAGTCCATTGCTATTCTTTGCATCATCATCTGCATCTCTTGCATCACTGTACTCTGAGAACCGCAGTCATCCTGATAGCTGAGGGGAATGCGGTGCTTCTCTAGCTGTCTGAAGCAAAACATTTCCTACTGTTCCTAACCAGCAGTTGCTTCCTCGTTTCTCAGATGAGCAGTTCATCTCTCTTAATATTCTTTCCCCTGCTTTCCCTCCTGCATTAATACCACAAATCACCTTGTCACTTTTTACTTGCGTGGTATCAAATTTGCTTGTAGGTGCAAAAAGGAAAACAAGCAGGTAATTTCCATTCTCTGTAAGTAGGCAGATCTGGACTGGTAGTGGGGAATAATTAGTTCCTAGTGCCCATTTCATTTAACCACCAGAGGACTCTGCCTTTGGTTCTGAAACAGGTATTCCCACTGTTAGCAAAAAAACAAGAATAGAAACACTACCTCTCACCTAGCCTTGGGAGCATACAGCTTCTTTGTATGATACTAGAAGTATGCATTCATCTTTTAATCTCTGTTATATGAGATGCTCATAGAATCTCCGTCTTTGCGTTTCTGTCTTTTCTCTGACTATATTTCCACCTCTCATTGACCATGTCCTCTAAACTGTATAGCTGCCGTTGGAAGCAGGATCCTGGAGACACAGGTAAGGCTACAATCTGCTGAATTGCAGCTCCAGTGATTTTTGTAAAGAAGCTCCAAAGATAAATTTCATTACAAACACCTAAAAAATCAGGAATCTGAGGGTTTGAAGTTTCTGTATGTTTAAAGTCAGCAAATTTATGCAAATTTAGTATCCAGTAGTCCCTCTGGAAGGTGAAATCAGAATCAAAACAGACTTTCCTTGGTGTTGAACTGGAATGTTTCAGCATCTAAACCTGAACAGGTATCATGTTTTCTACAAAGCCATTAGGAAAACACCCTTTAAATTATATTTTTCAACCTATGATTTTGAGTCTTATTTAAAATATTCTATTTAAAGTGTAACACTTTCATGTAATGGTACCTTTAATGGTACTGGAACATTTTCCCCAAGGTGAATATCTGAAAAGGATGTTTTGTGCAGAAACAACCTTTTAGGAAAAACATTTTGCTCATGATAGACAGTAAAAGATCTGTATCTGCAAGGAATTTTAAATTACGACATTTGTTTTGAGCTATTTTAGGGCAGTGTATAGTGAGTGAATAGCATCTTTAGAGGATTTTTCTGCGGGAAGTTTTAATTAAAATATGCAACATTAAATAGTAATTAAGTTGTAGTAATACAGAAGGAGTAAGAAGGACCTGTTTTCATAGTACAGTTTTAATTGGTTAAAGGCTGGACATCTTTAAGTGGTTTGTTTTGGCCCACAGAAAATTTGACTGCAAATGATGGCTGGATAAATGAAGACCTGTGGGTAAATGTGAAAATGTAAGCTACGTACTCTGAGTCTAAAACAGTCTTTTACTCAGGAGCAGGAAAATTGTTTTTAGATGTGCTGGTCCTCAGGCCAACTGTTGTTTTGACCTGCCAGGATGTTCGGCCTCTCTCCAGTTGCTCAGAAACAGCTGCCTTTAGCTCCAGATAAGCATTTGCAGCTACCTTCCCCATCCCCCCCTTATGATACTCTTTCATAATTAGTACAAACTGGTAGTTACAGATGAATTTAAGATGCTTTTGTTATTGGCACTCAGACTCCAGAAGCTTTGCACAAACGAATCTATTTCTCTATATTGTGGAACAATTCCCTCTAAAGCAGAATGCATTGTTCAGAAAAACAGTATTAAATTCCTGTTGCTGCGGCATGGTCAATGAGAGAAAATACTTTTAAAGAGAGATTGCTGCTGGAAGTTTTGTGACATGTTAATACATGCTGTTGGTTATACTTGTGGATAGCAAAGTGTTTTGTGGGCTAAACTGCTTCACCTGACAAATGTGCATGAGGTGGTCTTGTTGCATTTGCCTCAATATGCTGATTTGAGTATGGATAACTTCTCTCCAGTTCTGCAAGTATGGGGAGACACAGCTAGGGGTAAAAAGGGGTAAAAGTTGTCCTTTTTCTAATCTGAATTCCGTCATTAGAAATTAATTAGTATAAGAAGTATATGTGAGTTTAAAAAGATCTTGCCTTGCCTGGAGCTTTTCATTATGGAGTCTGCCCTCAGTATCTTCTCTTTGGCTCAAGCTAGGGTAAATTTGTTGATCTTTAAGTTATGTGTTGAGACTCATTTGTTTACTAAGAGTTAATGGAGGCTTAGCCACAAATATTTGAAGACGTTTGAATTTAGAATTTTGCTTGAACTCTGAAACCTGCTCTCATTTAAGAGTAACTGTGGAGTTGATTATGTTTTTATTTTAGCTAAAATCTTTTAGAGGCTAAAATTAAATTTTAATTTTCTGAGAAACGGGGGAAAAAATTATTAATGTGTTGTATGTGAAAGCAGTGTATAATCACGGTAAATGCAGTTAAAAGCCATTCGGGAACATAGGCAGAGGGCTGTGATTAGTAGTGAGGTGAAAACCTGCCAGGCTTTAAGAGGCCTGATTTGAAATAATGAAAAATAGTATTAGAAGTGGTGCCATTTTTGTAAATAAATGCAACGAAGCCTTTGAAATAGAAATTGTGAAGGTTGTTAATGTTTTGCTGGTGGCTGTTGTGGGGTGGGGGTGTTTTGTTTTAGGCTCAGTGCTGGAAGACTGGAATAACAGTAGGACTACCAGTTTAACATCATGCTTGTATCAAAAAGCATCGCTTTACACTAAAATGTGTTTTGCCAGTTACACTTTTTTTTTCTTAAAGGGGCAAATCACACAGTTGTTTTTTTACATGAATCAACAACCTGCTTAAACTAATTGGGATGTACAGCAAGGAGCATCCAGAATTAGTACACGCCTCCATTAATTTTAAATAAATACAAGTTTTATGGTGAAACATAAACATTCTTGCCTTACAAGTAAAGAAATGAGGGAGTACTCAGCTATGGGCAGCTTCATGTTGCCATAGTGGCATTGTAAATGAAACCTGTGACGTCCTGTCCCAAGCATGAAGGGATGCTGTGCACTCTACCCGTGTGGAGGCTGATTTGCACATTGCAGTTCTGTTGGTTGCTGACCTTAGTAACAACATTGCTTTGTTTTGGCCTCTGTAGTATTTCTGTTTGGGATCTTGTGACAGTGCAAGCTTGTAGCAACAGTGTCTTCAACTGTAAGTATTGATCACTGATTCCTGAAAGGATACCAATCATAATTGTAGAGCAAAGCATGTGAAGAGTATGTGAGCTTTATTTGCCTCTTCATTTCCTTCATAGCTTTGTGAGCTTGTAAACGCCCAGAAATCATAACCTGTAGCTGTAAAAAGCAGCCAATCTCACTGCAAAAATTCAGCCTGAGTCTAGTGCGGTCCTGTGCAAGTTGCACACAGGTAGTTACAGGCATAAAAGGACCATAGCATCATGTAAACCTCAGCATCTGCAGGTGAAGATCATTCTTTACTGAACTCTACATAAGTTGTTAGCTTCATTTGTTAGGATTTGAAATTCTGATTACTTGAAACTTGAAGAGTACCTGGAAATGGAATCATAGAATGGTTTGGGTTGGAAGGGTCCTGTAGATCTATTTCTTACAGCATGACCTTCATTACCCCGTTGTGAAAATGACAGGACTGTTTGTAGCTGAGAATAGCAGGAAACTTAGAGTTTAGCACAATCAGGTGAGTCTCTTATTACAGTCAAACAATACACAGCCCAAAATCAACTCTTCTCCACCAGTCCCCACAGATCAATTCACCCTGCTGCCCTGCAGCTGCTTTTGTTACTAGGGGAGTGATTTAGCATTGGATAATCCTTGATTGCGTGGAAATAATTTTCTAACCACTAGTTAGTTTAAGGAAGATTATCTGAAAAACCAAACCAAAACAAATCCGTTCTAAATGCAGTATGTATAGAAGAGATGTATATTTGAGGTTTTCTGCTTATTCACTGAAAGTACAAGTTTTTTAGAGAGTCAACAGTCATTTTCCTTCCATGAGACCAGCCACTTACAGAGTCATTCTACACCTAAAATGCAACCCAGGCAAGGTAATTATTGGTTGTTTAATTGCATTCCTTCATATAACATAGCATGTAAAACATTTTAGATGACCAGGAGAAGAAAAAACCAACAAGGTTTCTTGCGACAGAGTTTAATCCTGTTTTTTCCTTAGCATACTTCTGGAAAGCTAGTTGCAAGCCCATGAAAGTTACCTAGTGGTTTTCTGAATAGAATCATTGGAACAAAGTAGAAATTTGGAGAATTATTCCAAAATGAAGGAATTAAATCAGTCCTGATGAAAATGAATTTTAGCTGTGTTAGATGACACATGTGTGCCATTGAAATATCCCCTCTGCTGTGTTTGGACATTTTCAAAGCAAGTTTCTGATGTGAGAATAGGCCCCTTAAAATCCTACTGGAAAGTTTTCCTTCTTTTCCTTTCAGTTCAAATTCCATTATCTACAGTTAGGCATTTGGATATGGTGCAAAATACCCTGGAATAAAATTCATGTCTTTCTACAAAGTTAGATGTTTACTAGCCTAACCTTTTTCTAATCACTATGGCTGTCTTTGTTTCATTAAATAAAACATTCTAGATCGTGTTCTTGGGCTCTGAAGGCAAATGGCATGGCACAGCTGGCATTCCTCTCTGCCTCCTCCAGACAGGGAGTCATTAACATGGCAGTAACAGCCCCTGGCCTGGGTTATCCCTTGGCTTAGGGAAATGCCAGTTTGCACAGTCCAAAACCATCCTGGGAAAGGTTCTCACGGTGGGTGGCTTGAGCCATTCCCTGGATCTGTTTTGTTTACTAGTATAGAAGTAGCCTAAATAGCTAAACTAGACTTTCTCACATCCTGGGAAGTAATTTGTTTAGTCATGTGTGGAAACTTCTACAGTATCTGATAGTCCCGGTTTGGTGGTGAAGTTGATAAAGTGCTGGTGTAATTGTGCTGCTGGAGGAGGTGCTTGACTGTTGCAGTGCTGAGTTTCATAGGTATAGTTGACTTGAAGGCATTTCCTACTGTAATTAATCTGTTTTACTTAGGAAAATAAGTTAATTGAATGTTCTTTTTTTGAAACTGTTGTTAATAAAATTAGAATTGCTTCAACTTCTGTGAACGAATTCATTGGAAATCTTGGCAAAGGAAAAGATTTGCATCTTAAAGCATTGTAGACTCATTAAAATTCTTCTCATGGATAATTAAAGAAAACTGGATTAAAAGGAAAGTTTAACAGTAAGCAGCTCACAGGCACTGCGACATTTCAAGCATGTTAAAATCAGAAAGAAATAGCTTTTGTAGCTGTAGTCTCCTCCTCTTGTATTACGTGTTGGTTTTTTTTAATGAATAACCAGTTACCGTCGGTTTCTTCAGTTGTCCAAGTAGCTTATTTATGCCTGACCCGCACAGTTCTTTAGCATATTTGTGACCAGCTTTAGAGGGTTTGTCAGCATGCCTAACAGTGGAGAGATGCTTACGAAAAAGTTACAAGACGAAAATGCAATGAATATTTCAGAAAGCTATGAAAATAGGTAAAGTAGCATAAGTATTTATTTTAACAAACTGATTTACCATATTTTTCACAATTTAAGTTTGTCTTCTGCTACCATGCAGATCTACAAAAACCTGGTCAGCCTAATGGTCTCTGATACCTAACGCAGAATAAGGTGTATCTTTTGAGGCTAGAATGAGGAAAAACGGTAAGGATGTTTCTGAAGGGATTTATTCTCCTATGCTAACTTCTAGTTTGGCATTAAACCTAATAGCCTCATTCAGTATGGACTATGTTGCTTGTGTCCTATTTGCATATATCTATCTAGTTGTGTGGTGTTTATTTTATGGCACAGAGGCTCTTAGCCCCAGAAGTGGGCTCAGCAGAAGTTTGTGTATGGCAGTTCCAACAAGAGGTGTGCTTGGCTCCTGTGGCTCAGCCACTCAGAGCTTAGCACAGATATGGAAAGCTGGCTGAAAATGCTTTTAAACTGCTGGACTCTTATGCTTCAGTGTATTAAATTATTAATGGCTTTTCAACCATGTAGTGAGATTACAGGCATTCTCAAATACCAGAAAATAGCAAAGTTCAGACAGTCAAGGAAAAAAACAATCAGTCAATGCTCCTGTATCATCCCTATATGTGTCTCTGATGGTAGGAACAGCACTAATGACTCTAGAATTCAGTATCAGTTGTGTACATATTACAGTGCATATAATCTGCTTTGAATGGACTTTCAAAAATGGTCTAGCTGCAGCTATGGAAGTAGGTCTCTCTGTCTAAATTTGGGGGAATCATCCTTAAAGGATAATTGGCCTTTGTGGTTCAGCATCTTCTTCCTATCAAAGGCAGCAGAACTTAACGAGGTAACCCATATCTTAGAGACAGGAGTGGGGAACAATTTTAGAACAGTTCGAGCTAGGGTTTATATTGCCTTTTTATATGTAAATATACTGGCTGCTGTCTTCTTTCTGCCATAGGTAGCACAAAGGGGAAAAATACTTTTCTTTTTCCTGTTGCTCCATCACTGGAATGGTATCTTCTGCTAGAGAAAGCTCCCCATCTCTAGAGTTTTTGGAAATAACCTATTTTAAGAATAGAATAAGACCTCTCCCAGGAAATATTTTAACTTCTAATTATTGTTAGTTTGTCAATATTGCTGAGTACTAATTATCCATTCCCAGAGACTGAACTATTGTATCAGGGAGATACTTACTCTTCTATCAAGTTAAATCTAACTTCACATTTTTTAGGTAATAACTTGTATGTTATGTCACTTGGAAGACTTGCTTGACCCTTTCAGGTAAACTGTTGGTTGGGATCATTTTTGTCATAATGGTTTCTTCTGTTCTGGGCTTGGTAATCCTGGATAAGTGTTGTTAGGAGCAAACTGTAGACTTAACATTTTTAGAAAAGAGAAAAGATTTCAAAATCTTTGAAAGCTTTTGAATTTGTTGTTGTTGCTTCTGGAGCTCTAATGCAGTTGATGCTAGAATAGTAGGTTTTTTGTTAAATCTGTCCAAAGATCATAAAATATTTGACTTGTATATGTATGCAGACTCATGTAATTAGGATTTAGCTAAATTAGTGCCTCTCTTTTAGTCCGTGCATGCTTCTATTTGTGATATGTTTAAGGAAAAAAAATCCAGGTTTTCTTTATTAAAAAAGACTAAAAAGGGAATTTAAAAACATACAGTGATTTGCAACCACTGCAAATGGGAAACTTAATCTTCCTGTATTTTGTTTGAATTCAATAGAAAGATGTTTAGCATATGGTTCCTTTCTGAATTTCTATTGAAAGAATGTAACAGAGACTAGAACTCCAAATGCTTTTGATGCATTAAAAGTCCTTGGCATAAATACTACTTAGTTTTTTAAAGTAATCAGTGTATGGTGTTCTGTTAAATGGTGTTGGCTACCTGGTGTGGTTTGAAGTTATGTAGCAAACTTTATATACCTTTGTTGTATGCTGGAAGTAGCATTCCAGGTAGAAAGAACTAGACAAAGAAAATAAAATTCTAGCAAAATGGAAAGAGGAAAAAAAATACCTTTTATAAGGCTGAAGTTGAATCAGTGTGACCTAAAAATGAGAGAGATGAAATAATGAGTTCTGTGTGACCTGATTTTGCTGCACACCCTGCAAATAGCCATACACGGGCAGCAACTAGAAGATTTCAGCTGGGGTATTGCTGGCCAGAAAATCTGTACCAAGGTCAGTGCGGGGTTGTAGTACACTCCAATTGCTGAACAGAGCCCTTTCTTGAGGGGGAGGGTGGGGGATAAGAAAAGGCTGGATACATTGTTCATTACTTCCCATTCACCCACATAGTTCTCAGCTAGCTGTAAAACTGCTCTGCTTACCAAAATAAATGGCCTGATTTTTGAGGCTATTTAGTAACAACAAAAGAAAAAAATGCTTTTGTTTTATTTCTTGCAAATGAAGAGATCGGCTTTGCTAGAAGTGTGTGCCAACTTTGTTATATGGCAAAATAAGTCTCAGCTGGTAACTTTATTGTTAGTACTTTGTGCATTCTTCTTTGTGTTGCATTTAAATATACCTTTCTGTGAGATGAAGTTGGATGAGTAATTTGAGCCATACAGGTTTCTTGTGCACTATGAAAAGCAAACTGATCGTCGAATCAGCTGACCCTTTTTGCAAGAGTAAGAACATAGCTGGGCTGATTGGTGGCCCTCTTTATAAGTCTCATGAGGGCATGAAAACCAATTAAAACCTAAATCTGACCTGTTCTTTGAGGACAAAGGGAAATTTTTGATGGAATGAATAAGGAATATATTACAATATTGCCCTAATTTGAATAGAGGAGTAATTAGTAAATAAAGACAACCAGTCTTAGTAGACAGCAATGTCCCTCCAAAGGCCCATCGAGACCTCTTGTTACTCTTTACTCCTTAATATAGGAAGAATCTTGTATGTAATACAAAATCAGGGTTTAAAGAACTAATGTGTGTCATTACTGTGGTTTTTTTTTTCTTTATACTGTAGAAAACGTCTTCAAAATGTCTTCGGTAATAGTTCACAGCTCCTCAGAGTCTGGAAAGGTATTTGCTACTTGGCTGCTTATGTGCAGGTCACAGATGTCTACTTAGCTGCTGAGCTATCAAAGCTTTGGTACTGTTTCTATGTTGATTTGAGTCAGAGTGACTTTATTTTCTTTGTCTACAACTCAGGACAGATGTGTGAATCTTAAATTTATTGTCTTGCTCTCCCTCCTACAACCTCTTCCCAGAGCTCTGTTTTAAAATACTGGAATCAGCACTTTCAAGATGCATGGGGAATCAGGAAAGGTTTACTTGTGAATGAGATCCAGATGAAGATACAGAGTTTCTGAAGTTTCTAGGCAAAGTGCCAGGATCATTAAAGTTTTCGGAGGTACCCATAGGTAATTCAAGCCATTGCCTTTTTGCTGCCAAAAGAATTGTTAGATGATTACTTAGTGATTCAGTCTTGAATTCAGATACCCCAGTGAACTGTTGAAAATGCCTAACACCCAATTAAAAGTACTTTGGAATGTGCAGATGTAGACCCAAGGCATACTTCCAAAAGCAGTCCTAATTGAGTATGGTGGAGTATGTGTGTGTATATATATATTTATATGCAACTGGGTTGTCAAAAAGCTTAGAGAGAAAACATAATTTCCCATAATTTCCCATTATTAGAACAGAGATATTTAGGACACTTGTCACAAAGAATGAAGGAGTGGAAGATGCACATTGATTGGAAGAAGGGTTACTTCAATAATCAAACAAACAAGCTGTAGGAGTTTAGAGATTAAGTTCACAAAGTCATCCTCAGAAGAAGCAGGCAGTAAAAGATGAAAAAAACTTCATGAACCAGTTCTGCCTGGGAAAATTGCGTATTTTCCAGTTTAGCCTACTTTTTGTGTGTTAAGATTCCTATTTAATAGTTAGGAAAGCCAATTCAACAAAAGTATTTGAGAAAAAAGTACTTGTGCAAATGGGGATTTGCGCACCTTGCTCCCTAAGAGAAACACGTAGATATTACAAAATATTTCTCTAGGGAAGACAAGCAAAGGAAGGAGTTTAATTACAAAATGGAGACTGTGTTACAAGAAATAGGTAGCTATGTGCTTACCTGCCACTTTAAAGTAGCCTGGTGAGTGAGCTTGTAAATTGTATGCTCAGAGGAATAGTGAGATGGAGGAGCTGGACTGCTTTAGATCATCCCAGTGTGGGCTGAACACAAGTGAACCTTCCTGAGGGCTCCTGAGTTTGGCAGCAGTGCTGAGAGTATTCCCAGGAGAATTTAAACGGATTGCTTTTTGGATAAAGCATCTAAGTGACAGAGAAATGGTATGCACTCAGCAGATGCTGTAACTGAGCATTCCCACATTGTTGGGTATGTTCTTTGTTGTAGACAATCTGCAGGATAATTTACTTTGAAGGAAAGAAAGAACAAAAATCCTGCCATAGCTTATAATAAAGCTTTAGACATTAAGCAGACAGAAACTGCAGTTACATGGATGACCGTAGCCTTAGCTTTGCACCTTCAACGTGGTGGTGTTCTAAAATGAGGCATCACAGTAATCTCAGTTTATCTGATAATATATGAATGCAGTGTCTTCAACAGTGGCTGTATTTGACCTAGGATATGAGACATAAGCAGAACTTCAGATTACTAGAGAAGGAGACGTAGAGCCTGTGGAAGTCTCTTGAAACTAAAATATTACGGAAATTAGTATCACAATAAGTAGTGCAGCTAATCAGACACTTGGTGTCATTATGGTAACAGAAAACCCAATTTTTCTGAAATGAGACATTCGGCAAAAAAGCACTGCCATAATGATAGAAGTAGAGAGATTTAGCTCTTAGATTTAGCTTCTGTAGTTAGAGTAAGAAGTGGTGCCGTATTCACTGGATTCCATCAAATACCCTTAGTTAAAAAAGGTAATTGTTATGCCAGCAAATTCAGATGGATGCTTTGTCTCTGGTGAACCATCACCAGTGGTAAGGACTGTCGGTCACATCAGTCATTATTTTACCGTTCTAATACCAGTTGCACATACATTACTTCCACTGGTTTGCAAAGATGAAACTTGCTGGAGCTGTTGCAATCTTGGAAACAAAGAAAGAAAGGAAACTTTCCGTTTGCTAATCTAATATAGAGAATGGTCAAATTCTTGCTTTTTCAGGTTGGCCTGATGTGTTAGAACAGCTTCAGTATGGTAGAACATCTAATTGGCAGAGAACAGTGGTGGTAGCTGTGAGTGAGTTGTGCTGCATTAGGATTTTGCAGAGTAGAGGGGAAGGAGAACCTCTCTGACCTACTCACCACACCCCTTCTCATACACCCCAGGATGCCATTGGCCTTCCTGGCCACAAGGGCACATTGCTGCCTCATGGTCATCCTGCTGTCCACCAACACCCCCAGGTCCTTTTCTGCCTGGCAGCTCCAG
>NW_010199739.1:0-1555 GCF_000695765.1 Mesitornis unicolor
ACTTTGTGACTTTTTCTCTCTCTCTCTACAGTGGACACCATGCTTCTGTCAGACCTCCAGCTGCCTGCATGAACTGCCATGCCCTGGCTGATGTGACATGCTCTGTTTAAGGCTGCCTTTCACAGGAGTTGGGGTGCCACTGTCAGAGCTGGCTCTGCCTCCACCTCATCAGCAGCCCTCCAAGGAGCTGCCCTCTCCCAGCAGTGCCTTAGCTTTTACCCAGCTCAGAAAAGCCCTGGAAAAACCCCTTTTTCCTGCAATTTCTCTCTCTGGTGTAATGTCCCTGTTCCTCAGGTGTTAGCTTCAGTAAATGACTGGTACTGATGTTTTCACCTTGTTTAAATCTGCCACCATCAGTGCTGGCACAGCCCCTGCTCCAGATCCTTTCCTGTTAAAGTGAAATCCTTTAAAACAGTGAATACCAAGATGTAGAGTTCCTCCTATACAAAGGTTGATAGTTTTTCATACTGTGAGTTAGCAGAGGTCTTGCATTATTTTGTTTTTTTCTTTTGAAAAACTATCTTGCATGACAGATGCATCAATGAGAAGGGCATTTCTTAGCTGTGGATTTTACTTTCCAGCTACAAAAAAATGGTATGTCAGGGTGATGGAGAAAAGATAGAGTAATAAAACATAGATGGACTAGATGCAGGACAACTCAACCAAGGTAACTGTGAATTTTTATTTCTGCAATAGTTGGTTGTCTATTTGCAAGCTCCATATGTATCAATAATCAATTGCAAGTGCTGTAACACTTTTAAATCTCCCCTTTACGTGCTTTGGTCTGTCTCCTAGAAAATCCATTTTAACAAAAAACTGTTGAAAAATTATCATATATTTTATGCTGAAACTAAAAGAACATATTTACACTCTTACAGATGTTCCACACTTTTTTTTTAATTTATTTGACTTAATACCAGGTTTTAGAAACAAAGGTTTTAAGGCGAAATGTACAAGGAATTTTAGACATAAAGAATAATAATTTCACAGTCTGCTGTTCACTTACCTTCCCATTAATTTATACTAAAGAATGGAAACATTTCTAGGGCAAAGTCACCAAGGTAGTCAGCCTTCCTTCTACTTCTCATAGCCAAAAGTGGGAGGGTATAAAAGAGTAGGGAACTCCTGGACAATTGTCCTAGGACACAGCATATCAGGAGGCCTGATGTTTTGAATTTATGTTCTTATTTTCTCTTTCTGGAGTGGCTTTTCTTTTTAAACTCTCTTTCTTAGTCTTCTGCTTAGTTCTTCCACAGTAAACCCTTCCTTCTAGCTCCCTGTGACCACCTTAATCTTTCCCTTCCCTCCTCATATCAATATTACAGCTTTTTATCCTTCATTCTGCTTTTCTTTTAACCCTAAACATTCATCTTCATAAGATACACCAAAAACATAAACTTGTGCCACAGAGAGTATTAGTCCCAGTTTACATTCTGAGTCATCCTGACTTTCTGACTTCCTTTTCTGTCCTTTAAAGACCACTTTTTGCCTACTACGCAATTTCTACAATGCTTATTTGTGTATAAAATACTTTTTCAATTCTGTCTTCCTGCTG
>NW_010199739.1:1586-14079 GCF_000695765.1 Mesitornis unicolor
AAAGTGGATCAATGCTAAAGAGTTGTGATAGTATCTCAGCATCAATAGATACACATTTTCTTTCTCAGCCATGGAGCAGAAATATACAAACCTATTGTTATATAAGGCACACAGCAAATTGTAATAGGAGACATTTACCATGTCTGCATTTAGAGACAACAAAATTTGGTCAACCACAAACCAGGTTTCAAGTTTTAAATAAAGCCTAATTCCACCTAAAAGCACATTTTTGCACTGTAGTTTTCAAAGAGAACGTATATAAAATCCTTTCCATTCTGATTCTCAAGTGATAGGATGCTTAGGATCAATATTTGTCTCATTAGTGGCAAGTTTACAAATTGTGAGAACCTGACCTTCTGTAGGTTCTTGATGACCTATCAAATTGCTTCACAAACCATGTATATCCTCCCCTACTTCAAAGCTATATTTCAAAAGCAAAATGAGGTGTAAAGTTAAAGAGAGCTAATTAGCAAGCAAGCAGGAAGTGGATGTTACAAAGGAAAAATGGCACAATAATCAGAGTGCAACAGTATGCACAAACTTAATTTTCTTCAAATTTTACAAAGTGCATGTACAATTGTTCTGTATTTAACTGGTTGACTGCATTTATGAGTATTTCCTGCACCAGATACATGGATTGTTTGGCTATTATTAAAAAAACCCACAACATTCCTGGTGTGTAAAGCAGCAGGTAGAGATTAAAAATAAGGAAGTTTACACCTATATGCAGAGCTTGTGGATAAGAATCAGCAGTTATTATGCATAACAGTTTGTTCTGGATGATGAGGCTGTGAGACAGTACTGTCAGTTAGGAAGGATTTTTGGGGTTAGGCCTTTCTACAGCCCCTTGCCCAACAGGCAGAAGAAAGTTATCTGAAAATAATAGCTAAAAAAATTATTTAGAAAGCATAACCATTTTGTCAGTAGAAATACTCAATGTTCCATCTTATTAATGGCAACACATTAAGTTTGTTAATCTGTGAGAAAGAAACAGTTCAGGCAAACTTATTTACATTAGCAACCTCTCAGAATAGTGAGAGCCTGTTGGGGAACTCCTTCAGTTCCCTAAATCTTTCCATCTTCCTTTGCCAGAATGTCTTCATTTAAGAATGTCAAAAATTCCAAAACCTGTTGATTTTTGTATGTTTGAATATTTCTTCCTTCCTATTGAAAGAGTTTTATTGACTTACTTATCTGCTTATCTTGCAAATTTTTTGTTGCATCATCTTTTCTACTACACTTCAGGAGAAAAGAAGGTTCACATGCCAGATAAATTTGCTCTGTCACCCACAGGCAGAAGATCTCAAAACTCTCTGCAGCCTCATTAATTTATAAATTCATCTTTGCTCTTTGTCTTTGTCTTTTTCTGGCCCACAAAGAAGGATGTAGATGTGGGTATGACTGCTTCAAATTAGGAGACCTGGAATTAGGTGTCTACATATAACTGGCATGTTTTCTCTGAACTCTACCTATAGTCACCCCAGAACTATTCAATATATAGTTGTTCTAGAACTATTCAATCCATCAATGGAGCTTGGAGAGCAATTCAACACACTCTCAAACACATTTGAATTTCTACAGTACAGCTTAGTTCTCTAATGGCTCTAGTGGCTTTCTACAATGGGGTAACTGCATCAGTAGACAAGGGAAGAGCTATGGATGTCATCTGTCTGGGTTTCTGCAAGGCCTTTGACATGGTCCCTCACAGCATCCTTCTCTCTAAGTTGGAGAGGTATGGATTTGATGGGTGGACTGTTCAGTGGATAAGGAATTGGCTGGATGGTTACACTCAGAGAATTGTGGTCAACAGGTCGATGACAAGACAAAGACGGTGACAAATGGTGTCCCTCAAGGGTCTGTACTGATTCCAGTGCTGTTTAATATCTTCATTAATTATATTGACAGTGGGATTGAGTGCACCCTCAGCAAGTTTGCTGATGATACCAAGCTGGGTGGTGAGGTTAATGTGCCAGAGGGAAGGGATACCATCCAGAGGGACCTGGACAGGCTGGAGAAGTGCACCCAGGTGAACCTCATGAAGTTCAACAAGGCCACGTGCAGGGTCCTGCACCTGGGTAGGGGCAATCCCAAGCACAAATACAGGCTGGGTGGGGAATGGCTTGAGAGCAGTCCAGAGGAGAAGGACATGGGAGTATTAGTCAATGAAATACTCAACATGAGCTGACAGTGTGCACTTGCAGCCCAGAAGGTTAAATTCAACCTGGGCTGCATCAAAAAGACTGTGGCCAGCAGGGCGAGGAAGGTGATTCTGCCCCTCTACTCTCCTCTCATGAGACCACATCTGGAGTACTGCGTCCAGTTCTGGGACCCCCAGTATAAGAAGGACACAGAGCTGTTGGAGCGGGTCTAGAGGAAGGCCACAAAGATGATCAGAGGGCTGGAGCACCTCACCTGTGAGGACAGATTTAGAGAGTTGGGGCTGCTCAGCCTGGAGAAGAGAAGGGTGAGAGGGGACCTTATTGTGGCCTTCCAGTTCATGAAGGGGTCCTACAGAAAAGCTGGGGAGGGACTTTTTACAAGGGCAGGTAGCGATAGAACAAAGAGGAATGGTTTTAAACGGGAAGAGGGCAGATTTAGACTAGATATTAGGAAGAAATTATTTACTTTGAGGGTGGTGAGACACTGGAACTGGTTGCCCAGGTAAGTTGTGGATGCCCCCTCCCTGGAAGTGTTCAAGATCAGGCTGGACAAGGCTTTGAGCAACCTGGTCTAGTGGGAGGCATCCCTGCCGATGGCACGGGTGTTGGACTGGATGATATTTAAGGCGCCTTCCAACCCAAATCATTCTATGATTCTATGACATGCATCTTCTGTCACTCCAGCAACAGTTAACAGTCTGCAAGTGGAGGGAGTTCACATTGATAGAAATGCATTGAACTTCAGGTCAGCTTGCTTGCCTATTATATCTCATTTATTGCTAATTTGCTTACTAAAGGTGGAGTATGATAAAAGGAAACACTTCCTTTCCCAAGGAACACTTTATCTCGGTAATATCCATGGTATTGTTCACAGAGGATGTGGGCAATGTTTGGATGTCACAACAATAAAGGACACTCAGTTTCTTGCACAGAAGATTACATACACTTCTACATGCATTAAAGGATTGTTTACCCAGGGATCAGGTTGTGCATAGTAGCGTATAGTTCAGGGAGCTCCTGGCACTGTAAAAAAGAGACAGCAAAGAGAAACAGAGGTTCATGGGTGGGACCTACAGGGACACTGTAGATGCTGGATCACAGAAAGTCACCTGATTCATAAGCTTTTGGTACATAACATCTATTACTAATGGCAAAGAGATTACAGATATAGACAGACTATTGATTTGATCATGTAGAGTTTCTCTGATGTATTTTTGGTTACTTGAGATGCTTGGACATATCTTAGCCTCCACCTGCTTGTTATAAGAATTCCCATACATTCTGTAGTAGTCCTGAAGACATTACGATTCTCCAAGTGACACTACTCCACCCATGTAGTGAATTCAGAAAAGTGAATTTAGCCTTTGCTGGTTGAGTAGCTCTGTAGACTTCAGAGAATGGAATTAGCTATATAACCAGGACTCAACTGTTTGCTTGAACATAGGTGTCTAGTGCCATTTGTGATGCCCTGGACAATTCCAGTTGTTGTGTTTATGACATAGGTTTGATGTCATGCCCATTCTGACAGCTCTGTGTAGACGTGTTAATACCCTAGTGTACCCCAAATGTCAAAGATGTTCAGTTACAAGCCAACTGAATCAAGATCTCACTGAAAATAATGACATTCAAATAAGATGAGGTAAATAAGAACAGATGTTGAGAACTTCCTCAAAAATGGATGTCTGCCACCATTTCAGATGTTCTAGGCTATCTGAAATATATTTATAGGGCAGGCAGATTTGAAAAATTACTTGTGCTCTATCAGTACTTGGTAGTTGGATGTGACAGCCTAGAGCATTTCAAAAGGTACTGGAGGCCTGACTCTGTGCAACACTTTGACCTATGTAAGTAAATAAATTCAGGTTTCTCCCACCCTAGATACTGAAGTCCTCCTTATTTAGACAAATTTATTTTCTACATATAGAAATGCTGAGTTAATTTTAAGGTTTTAAGCCATAAATCCACTGTTATGTATAACAAATTTCAGTGGATGACACCTCCAGAGAAATACTTATCTTTAAATTAAAACTGTAAGCAACACCTACAGACAGTCCTGTTACACAGTGTATCCGTGCATTTACATGTGTGAGAGAGAGGAATTTTTAAGTTAGTATATACACATGAACAGTAGACTTGAAAGATATTTTCAGAAAAGAGCAGAATGGGACACCTTAATTGCTTACCTACAGCTACAACTACAGGATCCTATTCTGAAGCATTTTCACCGAATGCCATCATATTTATCCTGAGTGAAAACTTCTCTGTAGCTACCAAGCAGGATAAAAAAGGGTTGTAAATTCAGATCCTTATTAAACTAGTAATTGCTAGTGATTTTACTGTTGGTGGTGTTGTTGGGGTTGCAATCACGACGAGAAAAACTTATCTATGCAGTTGCAGATAAGCAGGCACTTCGTTATTCACAGTGCTGGGGATGCACAGAGACTAGCTCCTGTAATTGTGCTCCGGTGCCCATACATTTTCACAGCCTATTTATACATTTTTAACAAAGCAAAATCATACAAGCATGCATAAGATGATCACCTTTTACTCTGCCCCTCACCTTGATTGGTTCCCCACTATCACGCCACATAAGACATTGGATTACCCCTATAATTTTGACAAGAAAAAGTTTCGGCCTATTCTTATGGTGGTCTGACCACAGCTATTATCCCTCACGCTATTGTCTAATTCTTCTCTTAAGCATGGTACATGCCTTCTCTAAGTGCTTATACAAATATATCTTGCAATCTTTTTCTTAATTCTGTAGTTGAAACAAATACTTATTCTAATTACATAATCATCAACCCACTTTAATTACCTTGATCGGTCAAAGTGCTCTTTTAGCTCTACTGCTGAAGCAAATGCCTACTTTAATCAGCCAGAATTTTCTTGTGACTATAACAGTGTTACATTTGCCTCAACATTTATAACAAATATAAACAGAGACTTTGTGGGACACCTACTTTGACTATAATATTAGCATGAAAGTATATATTTGCAAGAGTAAGCTGCAGAAAGAACGCAGGAGGTTTTGCCTTATTTGTTGGGGGTACATACATCTGTTCTGAGGTCTGGAATCATTCCAGAAGGAAATAATCTGCACTAAAGAACAAGAAGCTACATAGCATCTCTTCAGAGAAGGAAGAAGAGGAGGCAAACAACATCCATATCAAAGCCCAAAGAAGTAAAAAATGAAATTAGTTTCTAAAAAAAAAGTTGTTTAAAGAGAAGGGTAATCTTCAAAATACACAAAATCATGTTTCTATCCAGCATTGGTGAGTCCTCATTTCATCCAAATATCTACATTTGGTTACTGTGTTTCAAGTAAGTGCAAAGAAAATGAAAATGCAAGAAATTATGAAGTATAAGATATGATTTAAAGCCAAAGACTGAAATAATTTGAGTGGTTTAGCTTGAAGAAAAAAGTGAGAAGGAGTAAAGGAGTGATACCATAACAGTCTTCAGATACATACTTTTTTTTTTGCATAAGTAAAAGGAATAGTCTGTTTTCTGTGCCCAGAATTGACCTAACAAGAAGTTATAGACCTAAACACCAGCAAGTGAGATTCAACATAAATATCTGGGAGAAAAGTCCTGATTGTAAGCCTAATGAACCAATAAGAATAAATTACCTAGGAAAGTTGAAGATTTTCTGTCATCACAGAAATGCCAGAGCAGTTAGACAAATGTCTGTCAAATGACCTGAAGTATAGGGATGCACTAGAAAATCTTTCATGTTCCCTACCAACCCCGTTCTTTGACATGTAGTTTGAGAAATACTGAGTTATATATTTGATTTTTAAAAACCAGATTCAGTAGAATTTAAGTTTAAAAAATGGCATGATTTGGCATTGCTGGCTAGCAGGA
Organism: Mesitornis unicolor; assembly: GCF_000695765.1. Taxonomy (NCBI): domain Eukaryota; kingdom Metazoa; phylum Chordata; class Aves; order Mesitornithiformes; family Mesitornithidae; genus Mesitornis; species Mesitornis unicolor. Next base: position 7,613 of record NW_010199739.1, read on the forward strand.
AAATTAGGCACAGAATCTTTACTTCATTAGTCATTGTTTTATCACGATCTCACCTTTCAAGGTATTAATCTTGATGATGCACAAGATGCTATCATGTTGAGATAGAGTAAGGTTCTTTATGATCTTCAAACTGCATTATTTGGCAGCTCACACTTCATATTTCAAGAGTCAATTGTTGCCCTCAAATCTCTTAATAGCCACAAACTCCTTACATTTTGTTGCTATAAACAATGTCAGTATCAAAAAATCCCATTAATTATACAAAAATCTTGGGCTTAGAAGGTGCATATTAGAATTATTTATTTAATTACCAGTGACAAATGTGACATTTGCCACTTTCCTTAATTTCATGTTCTTATAATATGTTCTTCAGTCTCATCCATTTTTTAATGTTAGTGTTCTCTATATATTAAATAATTCATGCACACTAATTTTCCACAAGTTTTATGTCAACCTTTAGTGCTCATTTTTTTCTCTGATAATGGAACATCATATGAAGAAAAAAACCCAGATTTTTCTCCCAACTTAGGATAAAATACCTAAATAATGGAGGGTAGTGGTATGCCATACATATATTATGCTTTACACAACAAGATTGTGGTTTTGGGTTGCATCCTCTTCTGTAAAGTTTCTTTTTCTCTAGGCTTAAGCTAGACTTATTAATACATTAATGTAGAGATCTTTCAGGTGTGAGGCCTAATTACAAAATATGTTGGTTCTGATTGAATAAATTACATGACTAAATCCAACTTTGGATACAGAACAGTGCAAGTTCTATTAAAAAGTCATTATATTTGGAAGCTAGAGCAAGACACTATAGCTAAAAGGCAATTGGATAAAATTAACTTTAAGATTACAAGACTTTAAGCAGAATTTAGTAAGTGAATATTAACATGTGCATTTTATTATAACCCTCTCCTCTGTTATTTCTTTGTTACTTTAGATGTCAGTGAAATAAGACACATAAAAGATTCCCGCACCTATTTGCACCATTGCACTTTGATTCTGCTCAAGCTCATATAATTGTTCTCCTGTGTCTCAGACACTAGTGAATCAAAGCTGAAGCTATGATGTGGGCTACAATAAACTTTTTGTTCTTCTAACTTGTTTTCATCAATGATATTTTGTTTCCTACAGCTGTGTGTCACAGAAAATATGCAGCTGTCTTGCACAAAGTTCCAAATATTACTAATCAAAATGGTTAGCACTATGTTCAAAGCATCATAAGAACAATCAATGAAGCTCAGGGAATTCTGTCTCTTGTAAACAAGTGTTTAATACTTCAAGACTATTGAATGAGCCTGTGTAAGGCTAAGAATAATTGTACCTAAGGGCATATACAATTTTAAAGACTGAGAAATGTGTATGCTATAACAATATCTTCTGTTTTCAGATACCTCTCAGCTCTACTGCAAGCCTTTCATGAAAATTCCACAGTGCAAGTCTTGTTTTCTGTTACTTTGTGTGAAATCTTTTGTTTTGATTCTCTGTGCTTCCTTTCGTACTGATAAAGTATTACAAGTGCATGAAATACTTCACAAATGACTAACATAATGTGTCCAATGCCACTGAAGATCTGAGCAAGCATATCTTTTTGCTGAATGCAAAAAGGGAGATATGAGCAACAGCATTATAAACTACACATTTTTAACAAAAAAAATAATAATAACAATGAATCAACCTAGCAAGAATTGTAAATAAATAATTGGTGTTAGGAACTCAGAGCCATACACAGAAGATTAAATTTATTCATACTGTTCTTTTCCCATCTTTTTTGTTTATTAAGTATCACCAAAATGACAGGCAATGTCTCAGCCATATTTCTGGCATATGTCTCCCAGGTTTTTTAGGCAAATCCTTCAGTCTTTACTTAGATAAGAACTTCTGTTGAAGGAAAAGTGAGCATTTACCTGAGTAAAACCTTCTGCACTTACTCTTACTAGATCCATTGCAGCTGTCCTTAGAGACATAGCTCATTACCTGACAGATCACTTGAGGTGACTCTGCAGATGTGCGAGTGGATATGGAAAACATCATCCAATATGCATGCAAGCCCTGTGTTGATATTGGCACCAGCAGCCACTGGGACACATCATGTCAGTACCTCACATACTTTATTTATATCTTCCATTAACACTGTTGGATCAGATTTGTTCAAATAGCATCTAGTTTGAATGCATGCAATATTTGTGAGTGGACTTCTGTAAATGCATATGTTCTGGGTTTAGCTCAAAAATTCAGCTTATTCACTCTAGCCTTAAGGCTTGATTTATCATGCACATAAATGTTCTTGTACATGTATATGTGAATTTCGTGTCCCTATGTACAAAAGGCCTAGGCAAATCTTCCCTAAGGAATTCTTTACACACTACTGGAGCAGATCAAAGTAAAATTACATACTATAATGTATCTTTAGTGATATTTAAGACCATGTTGTTACAGGTGGTGAAAGTAAATGCTATTGTAATCACTAAAATGGAGGTTTGACTTGAAGAGGATCTTGTCATTGTCAATTTGTTGGCTGTACTCAACATGTGGAAGTCCCTTTAAAACAATAGTCACAGGAATAAGAACAGATATGTACCTTAGATTTCTCCTTCTCTAATTCAGTAAGATTCAAGAAGAGGTAAGGACTGTAGCTTAGAGAAGCAAGGAAAAGTTTAACTAAAAGCTGAACCATCACCAATATCTCCACCTGCCTGTTTTTCATTGTATTATCTACTGCTGTCCACACAACTAGGATGTAATCAGACGAGATCATGGTGTGTAGTGAAGTTTCCTATTGCATGGAATGAATTACAAAGTTAATAAATTGATTTATTTAATAATTTATATATTTTTGAACCCTTACATTTTTCAACAACTAACTGTGGGATTCAGATAACCAGAGGAGCAACACCCCTTCCAATAGGGCTGTATTCGAAAGATATGCAGTCTGTTAATGCTGACAGATGATCCAATAACTTGCTTATCTCCACCCTTTCAGAAAGCCACTGCAAAATCCTGGATGGCTGAGACCTATGGGAGACAAATTGACCCATTCAGAGAAGTGACCCTCTCACATGAAAAAATCAGGTCTTATTGAGTGGAAAGAGCTCAATTACTGTAATCAGTGAATGGTCAATTTTTTTTTACTCCAGTCTCTGCTCATCTGCAAAAAAAAATCATGTCTTTGGAGCACTTTTTTTCTGCTAGATCACAGAAATGAAATATCACACCACAAAAAATCAACGTGCTTTCCTCATTTCATACATGCTTCAGACCCTGCATTTACTTCTTTCTATCTGGAGAAGCAAAGAGAAAGCACCTGGCTCTAGATCAAGTTTTTCTGCCATAGGACCTCTGGATATTCCTCTTGAGAAAAGCTGCTTTTTAATGTGAGTCTGGGTAAACAGTCAGGAATCCCAAAACAGAGCCTGTCTGTAGTGCTCTTTTCCTTGGTCTCAGTTGCATTATCAAGGTACATATGGATGGAAATAGGGTGTAAATGTTCACTGACTCACATCTGCTTTATTGTGTCAGTATTGTGAAAATTTGATTCCCAGCTAAGAATCAGACACACTCAGCAAGATATTGAAATTCATAACAGAATAACAAAAGAACTGAGCAATGTTGATCTCAGCCTGTGCCTTGGTAGTTTACTGTTTTATTACTCTTTACAGTTTTCATTGCAGTTTTGCTCAAAGGCTTCTTTACAGAATCAAACCCTATTTTGTCTGGCTCTGTGAGAAGAACATAATATATATATATGTATCTAAAAAATCCACAGAACTGTCAACCTGATGGCCATCACTCATTTGTTAGTTCCATATTGCTTGGTTGTAAAATAGTCTGTTCCCTGCTTCCCCTTTTCCTAACTATTCTTATTCTCCTTCAGCACGTCTCCCAAAGTATATTTAACAATACCTCTCTGCTCCCAGATCACTTATTGCTTCCAGTTAGAATGAATTCATCACTATGGCCCTCTGGTTTTACTTCTTTGGAACTATATATATATATATGCATACACACACGCACACATATATATACATACATATATAAATACATATATATAAAAGTATGTATATATATGTATATGTATATACATATATATACACACACAGAGAAAAAGAGAGACAACACTTTTAATCAACTCAGTTAACAGAGTTCAATAACAAGACTGCTTTTATTTATTTATTTATTTTCATTTTTCATATGTATTTTCTATACTATGTGGAATTATAGATGCTAAAACCAATTTGATATCACACTATAGTCCATACTGGTAGAAGGGCAAAGTCAAAGCTCAGGGTAGAAGGGCTGGTAGAATAAACATTAAATTTTTCTTGTTCATTGTAACATTTTGGACTCCTAGTTTCTAAAAAAAAAAGACCAAATCTGCCAGAATTAAAAGGCTGAAGTAAAGAAAACAAATATATTTCAGGAAGTATCAAGCAGATATGGAGACAACTGCCTTTGAAGGACCTGAGTAAGTCCTTCCTGTACCTACACACACAGAGCTCCTCAGCGATTTCTGACACAGTGAGCTGTTCAGCAGCATGCATTTGTCCAGTATCAGTATTTCCAAGCCACACCAGGTCTTCTTGCTTGAATGTAAAAAGTTAAAAACTTGTTTAAGAGAGCTGTAGAAATATCAAAGTCATTACTAATCGAGTCCTTCAGACCAATACTGTTCCTGCCAGTTGCTGAATATTCAATGAGGCAAGACACAGACATGACTGAGCCTAAAGATCAGTCTAATCCTGAGCTCTTCTAATCAGTGCCTGGAGAATGAGAGTTTCTGGCCACTGATGTAGTCAACTAGTACCTGACAAGTCATTCATTAAAACAGAACAGTCTATTAATGTTTCTCCTTGTTTCAAGGTTACCATATAAATCAAATTACAAAACTCAAGACCTTAGGAAGATGAGTAGAAAAATTTGATCCAGAAAAATGGCAAGATGTATTAATTCCTCACAAGAAAAAAAAAATTAACAAACCCTGAAATATAACAATAATCATCACATAATTGATATGTCTGAAGTCTAAGAAGGTTCGTTTGTGAGGTTTTAATAAATTGTTACTAGATGTCTCTAAAAACAAATACTGTTCTTAGATGATACAACCATTTTTCTTAAAGGAAATAAGTTCTTGAGGAATCTATAACAGGAAAATACTAATAAGTGACAAAAAATGTAAACCTACCATGAACTTTGGAAAGAAACTGTGTCCCACAGAACAAACCAGGCCTCACATCTACTGCACAGAATTTTCATGTCCTTTTTGCAGCAAACTATTTGTTCTCTTCAGTGGGTCCTAGTAGCTGAACTGTGTTACAGTCCTGTAGTGTAAAAGTGAAAGACATTTATGCCAAAAATTTGTAGCCAAAAGCTACATTAAATATAATCAATTACTTTCATTCAGCATGAAAATGAGAGAATGGCCACTTTTCTACAGAACGATGAAGCTCTTATGTCTACAGACTTCATGGAGCATAAATTGCAGCATGGTGAGAAAACTGGACTTTAAGAAGTACATTTATTTTCTCAAAATACCTGACAATTACCTCTAATTCAACTGCTTTGCTAGAAATCCAGTTGATGACAGCCTTAAAATTATCATTATTTTTCAGTGCCATAGATATACCTGGTCACAACTATTATTAATGAGCCCACAAATGTGTGTATAACTTAAACAGCAATGGTTATTGCTGGGCTAGTATTTTACACAGCTGGACAAAAGCCTGCAGTAAACCTCAAGGACTTCAGACTGCATAAATAATATTCAGTAGATGTTTTGTAAGCAGCATTTTTTTTTCCAGGTTTTTTTGCCTGACTTTGTGAAATACAATTTCCAGGCAGTTGCCTTAGCTTTGAGCTTCTACACAGATAGTAAACTTCTGTTCTCCTGACTTGGGCTATATGAACACACTTGAGATTAAGTCACCAGCATCTTTCATCACGGATCCAAGGCAAGGCAATATACATTCTGTCTCAACACCAAAACAATGAAAGATGGCTGACTATCAAAACAATCATTTACTTATGGATTAAGTGTATATAAAGGTGAAAAGGGTTGTTTGTAGATTATCCAAGACAGAATGTCAGGATAAGGGACTAAAAGAAAGCCTGTGCAGCACTGAGAGGAAAGAAGGAAGTTTTGTAATTTTGGGACTATTGAGGGCTCTATATCATGAATATCTATAGTGAACACAAGAAGATGGAGTACTGGCTTGTCAGGTAAATGTGTGCAATACATGATACTCTAAGGTCATGAAACAGTCATCTAGGTCTAGCACCTACTGTAGATATAACAAAGAAGCTCTAATCAAGATTAAGCCAAATCTTTCTTCTAAACGCGTTTAATGGTGATGTAAACAAGTCGTAGGCTATAAGATAAATGATTTTTCAGAAGGAGTAGGATGTGATCTAAACATTTATCCAAAGCACACACATGAAAGGATACTACATATTACTAAATATGAACT
>NW_010199739.1:14160-20513 GCF_000695765.1 Mesitornis unicolor
ATACATATATATATATATATTGCAGATGAGCTAAATATTTTTGCCTTTTTTTAAAACCACAAAAACACACATAGAGTTAGCTGATTTTAGCTTGTATGAGAAAACGGTTTACTCTAAATTCTAGGAAACTTAGCCAAGACAAAAATCTGAATCCAATTTAAAAAGCAAATAGCAGACAAAATAAATAATTAGCTAAGGATGTATTCTAGCTGCTCAACCAAGTCAAAAAATATCCTCCTAAACTTGAAACAAAACCATATTAATATAAGAGTGTTATACAGAAAACATCCATTACAAGGATCATACCAAATAAAACATTATATAGTCCTCAGAGCTCCTAATCTGCATAGCTACATTAAAGCAGGGATTTAAAAATGCTGAAAACCTGTTCTGACTAGTCAGATTGAGACAGATTAAATCAGATGCAGTCAGCTTTTCATACCATTTGCAAGGAAAACTTATAGTAGCCAATTACATTTCAAAATACTATAAAAGATATATGATGAGACTGAAATATCACCATTTCCAGACTGTTTCCTTACCTCTTATAAATACTTTCTGAGCATTCTCACAAACAGCCAGGACATCAGAAGGACAATTAAGTGTTCTATAATTAAAATAAAAATAGATAAAATCTTTCTCTCAGTCTGTAAAAACACAAAACCTTCATTGTCACTTCATATCTTATAAAAGCCTTTTCAAATCAACTTTGGGTTTTTTTGAAGTTTTGTTTTGTTTTGTTTTGTTTTGTTTTTTTCTCAGAGTAACTTTATTATCTTACACAAAGACTGAATGCTACAGCCATTGTAGAATAGTTGTAGAAAAGATTTCAAGCGCCATCTCAGAAAGAGATAATTTTCTTGAGTCTGAGAAACTTCCCAGTGTAAACTTCATGAAAAATAAACAACTGAACATCATAGTCAATTAGAATTAACCCTGTTATTTCAATATTCAATTAGCCAGCTAACTGTATTCATGCATAAACTGTCTGGAACGGTCCTTATCCACCATTCATGATTGTTCAAAAATTATATGTTGCCATTTCTGATTAGTTACTGAGATTCTCACTACTTTTCATGTTGCCATCAATAAGCCATTCTTTTTTAAACAGGGAAACTCAATAAATACAAACAAATACTGTCATTTCTGTACAACCAACTGACATATAAATAAACATATACCTACAAAAAAACAGTAATTTCCTAAACATTTAAGTACACACAAACCTGTGAGTATTCTCAAAGCAAATGAAAATGGACACAAACATGTCTGATCAGCACAATCAATTGATTTTTGAACAAATATTCACACATCCTGCATTTTGCTATTCAGCTACCTACATTCATATGTGTCACATTGCCAAATGGTCAAAATATTTACCTCTGATGTAGTTTTTAGAGAGAATATGAGTTAGCTATTATTATAGCTGTGTCACAGGTATGAAAAGCAAATAAAACAGAAACCAGAGGTGTTATTTCCATAAATGCTATTATTTCTTATAGGAATAATGAATATAAATATATCAAAAATTTGTATAAATATATACTTTCAGTCAAATACTTTGGATTTTTGTACATTTTTAACATACTTAAATAATATATGCCAATACATAAGTAGTGTACATACATTTATGGTAAATGAGAATTTCACCTAGATTTGCCTTTCCCCACAAATTATACAGTCTTTTAATCAGCCTCTTCTTAGTACCAACACAGATGAACCAACATTTCAACTTCACTTTAACTGATATTGAACAGTACTATAATTGTTTTCCAAACCCAACAGATATTAAATACGAAGAACACAAACAATTCTTTGGTATGGAAATAGGACAACTGGTAAAAGTTTCAAGATTTTTTGAAATATCTTCATTTCAATGAACTATCACATATCAGTTTTGTAATTTTTATGACAAATTTTTAATTTAATTTTAATATAACAATAATATAACATTTTCAAAGATGCATTAAATAAATACATTTGAAATAGATACCAGTTTCACAACTGAAAACTCTAAAGAGCTAATGCTGAAAAACATAAACACTAAATATTTAAACATTTTTGGAACTTCGACAGAGCAGAGATTTTTGGGTTTTTTTTAATTCCTGGGCTTTTTTTGAACGCAGCTGACCTCAGTTTTCAAACCATTTCAATTCCAGAGAAGCAACAAATCCTAACAGAAAGGCATCTATAAAAATGTACTTTCAGAGAGGTAATGTTATTCCACATTCCTTAGAGTAGTTTCGAAGAAGCACTCCTTAAAATGCATACGGATTTTTAAGTTCTTAGATGGATTGTATAACCTTTTGCTACTTCTGCTTTTGAGATCCTGGCTTATAATTGAAAACTAATAACTTGTAAATCATCAGACATAGGATATGAGGTGGAATGAGGGGGAAGCACATAACGGACTCCAGACAACTCTATAAGCTATGACTTATATATCTTTTTCTAAGTGATCACGCCCCATCCCTTACAATGATTGGCTGCATGTCGTGTTCATGCACTGTACATACTGGCTAAGCTAATACATGTTTGGTTAAAGCTATGCTTCCTATCTCCATTCTGTTTTGCTGTGCTCAGTTCTTTCTTCGACTTCTTGCTTCACTGCCAAGCTTCTCTTTTCAAGCGCTCAAGGTCGCTTTACTATCACCGCTGCATGCCTCCCGTCACATACTGTTTCAACATCATATAGTCATGTCCATTCTGCTCAAGAAATGTTCCCACAGTGGAAAGTTCTTTGTATGCCAGTAATAGTGCACTGATCACAGAAGGGTTTTTAGCATGGTCTTTTCACCACTTATTCAGGCAAGAAAATCATGCAAATCATGCAAATCATGCCTGCTTTAGAAATGTTGCGTTCCTCCTGCCTTCACCCCTTCAGAACTGGTAGCAGAATGACACAGTCATGTCCTAAAGATATTTGGTCTGTGCTTATACCGGAACCACTTGTGCAATGTGTTGCCATTTCTATTTTAGTAAAAGTAAATAATGAGATTGGTAATAAAGCTCTTGGAAGGGCTAAATTGCAACTAGACTCAATGAGTATCAAATAACAGAAGCTCTTCAACTAGACATCTATGAAGCTGCATTTTGGATGAAGAGATAACACAGGCACCAGCATGTAATCTCTTCTTTTTGACGTGCCTTGCAGCATGACAGCTGTGATGCATGAATATTGAGAATGAAAAAGGCCATTCAGTCCACTGAGGTTCATCCTTACCTTGTACATTGTTTTCCCAAGACATATACAATCATTACTTGAATGACCCTAGTGTTTCCTGCATTCACAACTTTGCCCTGTGGGGACTTCTCACATTTATTATTCGGCAATTGAAAAAAGTGTTTCTCATTGCCTTGCGTGAATTTATTTTTCTTTCGCTCATCTGTAGCAAGCTGAACACAGTAACTTCAGGTTTAGTTTATAGAGTGGCATTGCATTTTTATTCTTATTAATACTGGTTTTTTAGATAATATTCTATCTTGGTGCTTTAATTTGTTCTTGAAGGAGCTGTCAATCAGCCAATTTAACTTTGTATTGTCTGGGTCCAGCTGGCAGATGCAGATAATAAATAAATAAATAAGCAGAAAGAAAACTCCTTTAGAAAAACTGGAACTTCAAAACACTGAATCATCCTTTCAAATCTTATAACAAAGATGAGTATAACTACAGTGTATTTCCCCTGGAGTTACATTCAGAGGGACAAATTTACCTTTCATTTCTAAGCAACTTCAATATAAGACTCTCATTCGTAAATCTAATCTCAGAATTGTGGGTCATAAGCTCTGGTTCAGTATTTTCATCTTTGAAAATGTTGTCCTATTAAAATTCTAAGAAACCTAAGAACAAATTGTTTGCTCTTATTTCAGCTACCGCTGACCTCCTGTTCATTAACCAGGAAGAAAAATCTTTTGTATCCAGAATAAAATCATCAGCTTGTTTGTCCAGTCTGATTCTACACTCTTTAGATGTTAATAACTAAGGTTCTTTCTGACTTGAGGTTTGGCAGCCTTTTCAGGTTATCAGTTTCAGATACATTAGAAATACTATGACTAATATTCAACATTATTTTTTACCTCTTAAATTTATAGTAATACTGATTTATTTTGGTTTTCATACAAGAAACAAAAAAGATATTGTCTTTAGGAATTAAAATGCAGTGGGAAAAAATAGAAAATCATAGCTTTATCTAATAAGACTCAAAGTTTTACCCTTCTTGTCTTTTTAGGTTTGTTACTTGGATCTGACATTAATTTAAAAGATTTTGTAGCTTTATTATTAAATCCCCTTTTCTCACTGTTAATTACATTGTTTCAGTGTTTCAGTTCTCAGTTCTATTACTCAAGGCTCAAAATGGCAAAAAAAAAAAACCACACAAAAGTCTTTATGAAATCAAACATTTTTAACAAAAATATGTGAAAACAAAACAACAAAAACTCAGTAATAGATTGAGGAAGATACTGGTGCAATAGACATTATTTCCATTTCTTTTTTTAATACTCAGTAGTATGTTTTTTGCTAACAAAATAATACTCATAGAAAACTTATTATCTAAAAAACCCAACCCAGACAGAAAATTACCACATAAAAGGGCAGCAAGATATTAGTCTATAATATTAATGTATAACATAAGGACAGAGTATTCCATTAGTAGAATATATATTATTTTAATTTTGGACAAATTATGTTTGTCTACCTTCTTTACTGCCTTACTTTATCCAGTAAGAAATATAAGCAGTTCTCAGGTGTGTTTGTTCCAATTCAAAGCAAAAAAAAGTCAAGTTTTTACAAGATTGAGACATTTGTAGGGTAGAGTATAAACAAAATCATCATTTTCCTTTTTTAATTTTTTTAAGACTACTGACAAGTATTCGTACACTGTAGAGAAAGGGTAAAGTAGAACAGAAAAGAAACTAATTCTCATTATATTTCAATTTTGGATATAACTGATATTTCAACATCCTTTGCTTGTACTCCTCCTCCAGTACAAACAGGACTCAGGATGTCTTAAGTCACACTTGTGACATGGAAATAGAACCTTAATAGTCCCATCAAGAGAAGGAAAGGGAAAGGGAAAGGGAAAGGGAAAGCAGAAAAAAGGGAAAAAAGGGAAAAAAGGGAAAAAAGGGAAAAAAGGGAAAAGGGAAAAATGGGAAAAGGGAAGAAAAAAGGGAAAAGGGAAGGAAAAGGGAAAATGGAAGAAAAAAGGGAAAAGTGAAGAAAAAAGGAAAAGGAAAAAAGGGAAAAGGAAAAAAGGGAAAAGGGAAAAAAGGGAAAAGGGAACAAAAAGGGAGGGAAAAGGGAAAAGGGAAAAGGGAAAAGGGAAAAGGGAAAAGGGAAAAGGGAAAAGGGAAAAGGGAAAAGGGAAAAGGGAAGGAAAAGAAGGGAAAAGGGAAAAGGGAAAAGGGAAGGAAAAGAAAATGGCTTACAGAAATATGATACCTCATCTAGATTTAATGGAATCCATACTTGTTTAAAGTCTGAAGAAAAAAAACACACATCTGCCCGTATTTAGGACCTGATTATGACAGCTACGATGTACTGTCTTCTCCCTTTGATCTAGGACTTACATGGATCAAAATTTCTGTGGCCTTTGTGTCTGTGAACTTTGTCCTGGAGAATTACAGGGATGTATAAAATGGTCTGTGATTTTCAGAAATCTGGCAATATTGTTAGACTTACCAACAGCATAGCACACGTGCGGTCAGACTGTTACTTCCTGAAAGCACTGAATTTTCTGTGCATGCTCTGTGCAGGTGTTTCGTACAGCTGCAAGGAAACTCAGAATTACTGTACAAAGCACAAAATATCTGCAATGTGCATAAGCAGTATGTTTCATGCTTTGTTGGAGACTTTTCTTTCAAAAGAATAATGGAGAAAAATATAGATGTCTTTCATCAACTACATTAAGTTCCTCAGTCACCCCTTACATCTGACATGACAAGGCTCTTCAGACTGACTTTGAGGAATACGTCCTCAGAGCATCTCCAGAAGACTAGAATACCAAGTTCTTCAGCCTAAATTCTGATGGCCTATGTCAAGCCTATATTGTGACATCAGGCAGGAAAATTATTTCTTCCCAATAATTTGATGGTAGTAGGAAAAATGTTCTCAAATGCACTAAATTAGTTAATTGCCAAATGTTTTTGACTTCCCAAGATCATAATTTTCCCATGTTTTCCCATTTCAATTCTTAATCAGATGTTAATCTTTATCAGTGGGAAGTGATGTTATGTTGTTTGAAAGAGACTTGCAGGTGGCATGAATACAAACTGGGTCAACCACATGATCGACAGTTTCCCTTTCAATCTTTGTTATCTCTTGAAAAAGCAGCCTGAGTCCACCAGCAGGA
>NW_010199739.1:20544-31744 GCF_000695765.1 Mesitornis unicolor
GGAGTGGCAGATGTATGGAGGGACTAAGAGCTCTAACATCTTAAAAAGCCACTAAATACTGCTCAGAGAGTTTTTTATGTGTAGAACATATGCTTTAGTTCTGTTGCAAGAAATCAAGCATCCTTTCTTTACAATCCTGTAAAAACAAAATCCTTTAAGACAGGGACTCTTTTGACCTCCATTTAATTGAAATAAGTAGAAGTACCACAGGTTTCCTGGTTCCACTCTGTGTAACTCTGGTTGATTGGTGATTTTATCTTGAAGTCATACAATTATATTACAAATATTAAAGGATTAGAATTAATATATAATGATTTTCATATAAATGGTGAATGAAGGATTGCAAGTACAATCACAATAAAAATTACTTTAAGAAAAAAACCAAACCTGTTACCAATGATTAAAATTTCCTAGAATTTTCTTAGTTACAAGACCAAGTTAGCTGACAGAATTCACATAGCTTTGTTTTTTTAATATACATTCAATTTAAATAGCTTAGAAACTGCATTGTGATTAAAATGATGAAACAATACACCCAGGCAGTCCAAAGGCTACATCAGTCATAGAAGGTCAAGTCAATAAGCCAGCAGCACAATCAGAAGCCACATTGAAAAGACAGAGTACAAACCAGTGAAGAAATCTTGACACAAATAAAATTTGAGCTAACTTTTTGGAGATCCCTTGCCTTGCACATGGTCAACTGTTTATTAAAATCTGAGGCATGACTGCATGTCAAGTTTAAAGCGATTTATATAATACTGAGGTCTGGAATTAATAGTGGATGTTAGCAGAATAATATGGCTAATAAAAAACCTAAATACTGTGTGATCTTCTAAACAAAACCTCAAAAAAAGGTTTTGCTCTTTATTCTTTTCAAACTAATGAAAGCATTTCCTTTATTGCTGCCTACTGCAAGCAACACTGGGTTTTGTTTAATTTTGTCCTTGCCATTGCAAGATTCGGGGACAAAGAAATACATTTTTTATCTGGGGCTTATTATCATACATAGGAAAAACATAAATATGCTTTGTTCTTGCTACTGCCATGTGGACAAAGATGAATGCATTTTTTTGCTAGCTTTGCTGCCGTCGCCAAACAGATGAATATTGTCTTATCTTTTTTGTTTTGCTTAACAAAATCCTGCCCCACTATGAAGCCAAGGCCAAGGGCAGACAAATATTTCATGTGGAAAGGAAAGATAAGTGAATATTCACCATAGGGATGTTTGCTCCTGCATGGAAATGCTAGTGAGAATCATGTGAAGAAAACAAGTGTGTTTACATCTTTTTGATTTTCTTTTTCACATAGCTTTCTCATTAGAAGCACTGGAGCAATATTCCACTATCTGGAAACATCCTGTAAATCATTCCTATTCTGTACTGAATTAGTACGAATGCCCTTTACTCACAAAGAGTGCTTAAAAGACTGGGTACATTATTCCAGATACAAGAACTTCATTATATTATTGAGAAAAAAAAAGAAAAAAAATTAATATTGTGTTCAAAAGAATATTATATCTTTCCCATTGAGCTTAGCAGTCCAAAAGTTCGCATTTTAGGAGTCTGATGCTGCAGCCTTTATTCATCAAAATTACTTAAATGGAACTCTTTTTGTGAGTAAAATTGCTTTCAACTGGATTTGAAGATAAAATTCTTATCGACTCCTTGATATGAATTGATACAAGTTAGATTTTAAAATCTGTTCATTACATGGACAGGAAAGATCAAATACAGAACTGCGTCTGAATTTTACAGTTTCAGAGGATTTTGACCTGGGTTTTCATTCTAGTTTGTGAGTGAAGAGAGCATTTACAAGTACTTAAAATGCAGTCAGATTCCATCTCAGGGTTTTATTATATCACTGTTGGTCCAAATTATGCAGTATCTCTGGGGAGCTTCCAGTGAAAAATCTGTGTGTCTATGCATATGCATATGTATATGTATATATGTATGTGAATATGTATGTGTATATGTATTTGTGTGTGTGTGTGCATGTGTGCATTTCTGTTGTGTTTCCCTGTCAATGAGTCCTCTGTTTTTTAACAGGATATTTTCCAGAACTGCTCAAATGTGACTGGAATTCTCTTTGTATTGACTTCACTTTGAGGTGATCGAACATTCCTTATCTGACCATGCCCTTTATGTAAACCACCTCTGCTAGACCACCACTGCTCTGATTGATTAGTTTGATTTTATGTCTTTTTTTTGGTTTGGAAAAGATAGGTAGAACTTCCCAAATGTACCTGAGGGTTTGTTACTGTGGTTTTAATTCAGAATTTATAACATTCACAGAGTCACAGAGTCACTAAGGTTGGAAGAGACCTGTGAGATCATCAAGTCCAACCATCAACACCACCATGTCCTGAAGTGCCACATCCACTTCTTGAACACCTCCAGGGATGGCGACTCCACCACCTCCCTGGGCAACCAGTTCCAGTGTTTGACCATATTCAGTAAAGAAATTCCTCCTAATATCCAATCTAAACCTCCCCTGGCACAACTTGAAGCCATTTCCTTTTGTCCTGTCACTAGTTACATGGAAGAAGAGACCAACACCCACCTCTCTATACAACCTCCTTTCAGGTAGTTGTAGAGAGTGATAAGGTCTCCTCTCAGTGTCCTCTTCTCCAAACTAAACAACCCCAGCTCCCTCAACTGCTCCTCCTGGCTTGTTCTCCAGACCCTTCACCAGATTTGTTGCTCTTCTCTGAACATGCTCCAAAACCTCAATGTCTTCCTTGTAGTGAGGGGCACAGTATTTGAGGAGCTACCTCACCAGTACTAAGTACAGCAGCAAAATCACCTCCCAACTCCTGCTGGCCATACTATTTCTGATGTAAGCCAGGATGCTCTCAGCCTTCCTGGCCACCTAGGCACACTGCCTTATATTCAGTTGACTATCAACCAATACCCCCAGGTCCTTTTCTACTGGACAGCGTTCCAGCCACTATTCCTCAAACCTGTAGTGCTGCATGGGGTTATTGTGACCAAAGTACAGGACTCGGCACTTAGCCTTGTTAAAACTCATACAATTGACCTCAGTCCATCTATCCAGCCTATCCAGGTCCCTCTGCAGAGCCTTCCTACCCTTGAGCAGAACAACACTCCCTCTCAACTTAGTGTCATCTGCAAATTTACTGAGGGCGCACTCAATTCACTCATCCAGATGATTCATAAAGTTGTTACACAGAGCCAGCCCCCAAAACTGAACCCTGGGGAACAACGCTTGTGAATAGTCATCAACTGGATTTAGTTCCATTCACCACAACTCTCTGCGCTCGACCATCCAGCCAGTTTTCAACGCAGTGAAGAGTAAACGTGTTCAAGCCAAGTGCAAACAGTTTCTCTAGGACAATGCTGTGGAAGACAGGCTTTACTGAACTCCAGGTAGAAAACATCTACAGCAACAAAATGGCATTTTGTTGCTCAGAACAAGAAGTAAAGAAAAATTAGATTTTATCAATATTGTTTTCTAGAGGACTCTGTCTTATAGGAAAAGTTGTTTGAATTTCTTTTTTTAAAACAAAATTCTTCCAAAGATGCTCTGTCAGGAGCATAGAAATTGATTAAAGCAGTTCTGGAAGATAAAATTATTCAAAACCATTTCCAAAAGTTGTGAAGCTCTTTTTTGCTTTTCTTGGCTTCATTTATTTATTTTGGTTTATTTTTATGGAAATTTGATTTTCATTCTTTGTTAAATTTCATAGAAGCAACAACAAAAAACCTGTAGATTTTTCCTAAAAGTTGAAAAACATGGTCTTAGCAAGCAAAGGAAAAAGATCCGTTAGTTCTTGTTAATTTTTGTTGGAATTAGATCTCTCATTCCTTGTACAGCTGCTTATCACTTATGGAATCAAACTATCATGGCTATTAATTCCATTATTTGAAGTGAAGCTACTCTGGGAGATTAACAGGCTTTCTGTTTGTTTAATATTGCATTAAATTCTTAACGTATAGTTTTTAAAAAATTCAACAGGCAATGCTTGTACCTGGCAACAGGAACCACTAAATTATGCTGTAAATTTCCAGGCAGAGTACTATCAGATGGTGGGGAGTTCCAGATTTTCCTCCTATGAATGAAGGTATAACCTCAAATTGTATTTATTGACATCAATACAACACAGTAAAGAGCATAGGTAAATTATTTATATTCATAAATCGATGAGGATCTTATGCAAGAATGCTCTAGACTCAGATTCCAAATATATACAGGACAGTTCTTCTATGTAGCCTGGTAGACTAAAAAAACAAATTCTATTCTTACCTGGTTAGGGCACATAGCTGCTGGTCACAAAGTCTGCATCCAACACTGAGGTTTTTATTCAGATGCCAGTCACTAGCATCTTTGGTATCTTAGGTGCTTCAGGGTATCTGGTCAGCTTTATGTGGCTGGAATGTAAGTTTCATCTATGGAAAACTCAGACATTCTTAAACAGAAGATGTATAGGATATGGGATGTTCTAGGGCATCTTAAATGAATAGGCCAACCCAATCACGTACCAAAGTCTAAGAAACATTTACAATTGAAGATAAATACTGAAAATCTAAGTCGATTTTTTATGCAATTGAAAATAAAAGGAATGCACATAACATTTTGTGATATTCATTTTCAAATAATGGGGGTAGGTAGGAAAAAAAGTGATGTTGCTAATTATCCTGGAAGACTTACAAAGGGGTTATAGTGAACACTACTGACAAAGTACATAGACTTTCCAGTTTAGATCCCAGTCTTAAGCAAAGCCTGTTTCAAGTAAAACGGTCTTTTTTTTCCATTTATGAATAATAACCAGTCTAAATCAAATGAAAATCTGTTCCAAATTAATAAAACCCAAAAAGGATTTCAAAGTAATTACTTTGAGCTAATCAGATTTGATCTGTAATCTGGCATACTGGCTGCTTGCTGTCGATCTTTTCCTCTCATTGAAATAACTCCAGCCCATTGAAAAAATGGTGACATCTAGGTTAATATTAATGAAGAAATGGCTTTCATACCTGAGGAGCAGCTAAACTCTTTCCTGTATATATTTATTTAATCCACATATCAGATTGGAAACTATCAACAAAAGAATTATTTCATTCAAAGAACTTGTGTACCTTTTAACTACAACTCAAAAAAACCAAGTTGCACACTGCCTGAAGTAATTGTAAGAAAATAAGGTACCTTGTTGTTAGTAAAAAGTCTATTCTGTCACTGACACAATGCTTTTCAATAACTTTTAGGACCTAACCATCACCCTATACATCTCCTATGCAGTTGTATACATATCGCTAACATCAGTACCTCAGGTAACAGTGCAGTGAAGCACATACATATATAGCAATGTGTATAGCTGAGAAAACACAGACCCTTTTTGCAAAACTCAAAGCTTTCAATAGTTTCTTAGCCTAGAGATATAGAATTGTCTGAATCAGACTACCATATAAAATAAGCATAGCAGATTAAAATTAACATAGATCCACTCTGCAAATATGAAGGAATATATGAAAAGATATGTTTTGCATCCTTAAACGATTTTGAGACAGAAGTATCAATCAATGTAATTTAAGCAAGTTTCTCATTTGCTGTGCTTTGGTCTGCATTGTGAAGCCTTCTTGGAAAGTAGAAACTGGACTTTTAAACATTTTTTTAGTGAAACTGAAGTAAAAGATGGACTCGAGGAATCATGTGGTGCACTCAAGCTGCAGTCATTTGGTCTTTGGAGCCAGATTACAAGAGGTCTGAAGTTAAACAAAACAAAACAAAACAAAATAAAATTAAATGTGTATATTTTGGATACCAGACATATAAGTACTCATTTTAGGAACCTCTCAAGAGGCCCTAAAAGAGTTAGTGATATTGTGATACTCAGATCTGACATTTGAATTAGTTGGAAGCCAAGAGAAACTACTACATTTTCAATGTAATCAAACCATTTTTTTAACACTGGCAATTGACAAAATGTTAGATCTTGAGCTTTCTATTAATCTGTGACTGAATAGTCTTCCTTATATCCCAGCCCAACATAATACAGAGTAAGGGATTCCAGTTAGAGAAGAAATACTTAATAAATAAATAAGCTTAAATAAATTATAATTATTTAAGAGCTGCTTAAAATCTTGGAACTGTAGAAGGATTTCTATTAGATTACTCAACACAATTCATATAATACTGTTGAAAATGTATGATAAATACTCTTCAATTAACCACAAGGACAAGTCCACCTCATATGTGTAAGAGATATTTTATATAAAGTAAATATCTTTACATTTAAAGATACCAAGCTGACTACATTTAAAATGTTAAAAAGATTTTAATCTGCTTCAGTTCTTACTCATATGGCTACATTTTTCTTAATGACTAGGAAAAAAGTAGTGGCATTAAGTTCATATATGATAAATAAGAATCTAAATAAATAAGAACTGGATTTAAAATTCTATCTGATTTCTGAATCCTTGAGGAAGTCAAAACATTTGTAGTGAATTATTGATTTAAAGAGGAATTGAAATAATTCAAAATCTATGGAGCTGCATATATCCAGCTAACTATCTTGCTCACTGTCTTCAAAGTATAAGGAATGAATATAGGTAGTCAGAAGAGCAGTTTCTAACCCTTGGACTAATTCTAGGAAGAAATATCCAGCAAATAGGCCAGTCTTTGCTGAGGAGTCCAAAAACCTTCCTGCAGGAGTAATCAGCTGTATGAATGTGGTTGGAGCAAGCACTCAAAGAACAAAAGCATATTTACAGTGCTTGGGATTCTTCTGAGACTCGTACATTCACTTCCAAATCTCCTTGTCTTTTCTCTGAAAGTCTCTTTATTTTGTGAAAATGTGTAGTTGATAGCTAACTGATGGTCTTACTTCAGTTATGCCTTTTATGCCTGAGAATGAAATAAGTAGAGAGATTGAAGAATACATAATCTCTCTAGATAAAGCAAAAGAAGCAATGAAAAAAAGATTTTGACTTCAAGAGTCTTGGTGTTGACGGAGTTGCAATCACGACGAGAAAAACTTATCTACACAGTTGCAGATAAGCAGGCACTTCTTTATTTGCAGCACTGGGGAACACAGAGGGTAGCCCCTCAAAGGTGTGTTCCATCGTCTGTACATTTTCATAGTCCTTTCATACAATTTTAACAAAGCGAATCATATGATCATGCATATGCATAAGATGATTACATAAGAGGATTACATGTTCCTTTATCTATCACTCTGATTGGTTCCCCATAGAATTTACCCCTATAATTTTGTCAAAGGAAAGCTTTCAGTCCACTCCCCTAAGAGAGGTTTCGGTCTGTCAGTCCATTCCCATGAGAAAGCTTCGGTCCATGTCTATTTTCACGGAAGTTTCGGTCCATTCGCATGATGATCTCAATACAGTTATTACCCCTCCTTTCCATTCTATTATTTGATGTTCCCTTCGGACATGGTTTGTGCTTTTTCTAATTGCTTATACAAATGTATCTTGCAATCTTTCTTTTAATTGTGTAGCTTGAACAAATACCTATTCTAGCTTACATAATTATCAGCCCCCCCCAATTACCTTGCCCACTTAAATTACCTTGATTAGTCAAAGTGCTCTTTTAGCTTTACTGCTGAAACGATTACCCACCCTAACCGGTCAGAATTCCCTAACTGGCCAGAATTTTCTTGTACCTACAACATTGGTACATGATCACTTACAAAGCTAATATTCATCTATACAAGATATCTCAAAGAAAACCGGTTATTGGTAAGTAACTTCCCTTTTTTTTTATCAATGCACTTTTCAACTAGAAATAACTGAGATACTGACTCTAGTCATATTGCTTTAGCATTCTTTTTACATAGTGTCACTTTTGAAATCGTGCCAGGCTGAAATAAGCACCTCACTTCTCTGGCTTGGAAAATCTGTCTCCCTCATCTTCATCACCCACCTGAGCTGCGATTTATGTAGCTTCTAGCAAGCACAAATTAGGTTTGTCACCCAAATACTTGAACATATATTTTAGTCAATCACGTGCACACATACACACACATTTGCCAAATACTAGCTTGTATAAAAATATATATAAAATTTAGCTTCATATCCTTTTCCTTATTTTCACACAGTCTGTATAAAAACTCCATTATTTAAAAATATTTCTACCTTCAGAATATATTATGCATGACCTTTATACTTCTCTATCTCTCTTGAGATATAATAAAGACATGGTAAAGATCCCATACTCATTATTTGCAAATCTGTATAACAGTACTAAATTTATACACTTAGCTAACAAACACTATTCTGGGAAGTTGGATACTGTTAAGCTATTGCCTAGTGAGAACTTATGCTACAGTGAACCACTCTGAGCATTCATTTTTTGTTCATACTGATTCAAATATCTCAAAGTGCATAATTTTACTTATAGAGCTCACTGAGGTTCAGCTACAGCATCTAATCTGTATACTTAATAATTTCATTATTAATAATTCCTACTCAACCACCACCTTCAGTTTTATGTCGGTATTTTCTAAAGATTTATTTTTAAAGTCCATTTTATAGTTGCAGGGAATAGTGATCAAGAAGGAAGTGTATAAATCAAAGGTTCAAAGGTTCATCTGCTAGAACTATTCCAAACAGTATCTGTTCCATGTCCACAGTGTACCTGTGGTACCACAGGTGCTTCGAAACTGGGGAAAAATAGGTCAAACTCAGCATATAATTAATCACATTTTAAAAGATTAAGAAAAATCTAGAGTTCTTTAAAATTAATATTTGAACATAACGTACATTTGTGAGTTCTAAATTATGTGTTAGCAAGCCTGAAATGAAGAACTTATACATGCATCTATGTATTAGCGTGAAAATTTCAGAACAAGAATGGAGAGCTACGTTATTAAAGATATAAATGATCAATTAAAAATTGTGATTCTGATGAGGAGACTTGAAAAAAGAGAAGGTTTACTACATAACTTTAGAGTTTTCTATTGGATTCTAACAGCATGGAAAATGAAGATTATTAACTGTTTTTCCAATTAATAGTGGTGTCCCTATAGGATAAGCATGTACAGAGCACCGTGAACATCTCAGTGGTCAGACAGAATCAGTTTTTTACATGCAGTATATCCAGCCCTGACAGAGCTGTGGCTGCTAGGCCTACTGATAACTTCTGAGTCTTTGGCTTCAGCTTCCTTCTAGTGATTTGCTTTCTGTACCTAAGTATGTGTATAACTTTGAAGAGGAAAAATGAATGACAGCAACAATATTAAGTAATGTCAGCTTGAGATTTGTATTCTTAAATAATTTCAGAAAATTAAGTGGAACTTTAAAACTTGTTCCATAATTAGAAATTAGTAGAAGAAAACACTGCAAGAGCTGATAGAAAGAAATCCAAACTAGAATCACAACTGATGAATCCTAGAATCCTAGAATCCTACAATAGCTTGGGTTGGAAGGGACTTCCAAAGGTCCTCTAGTCCAACCTCCCTGCAATAAGCACGGAGATCTCGACCATGTTCAGGTTGCTCACAGCCCTGTCCAATTATTCAGTGGTGATTTGTTTCAGATAGAAGTATAATAGAATGAAACAGGAGATTCAAACTGTTAGGCCAAAAACTTCTGAATAGTACAGGTCATGGGTTCATTCAAAATGTGTTTCTTCAGAAAAGAAGAAAAGAAAAAGCACATTCTATTTTATTGGGGGCCGCCAAAGGAAAAGGAGACTGCTGTATTGTTCTCCTTTTTATTAATCAAATAATCACAGAATGGTTTAGGTTGGCAGGAACCTTAAAGATCATCCAGTCCAACCACCATCCAGTCCAACCATCCAGATCAACCAGCTATGGGCAGGGACACCTCCCATTAGAACAGGTTGCTCAAAGCTCAGTCTAATCTGGCCTTAAACACTTCCAGGGAGGGTGCATCCACAACTTACTTGGGCAACCTGTGCCAGTGTCTCACCACTCTCACAGTAAATAATTTCTTCCTAATATCTAGTCTAAATCTGCCCTCTTCCCATTTAAAACCATTCCTCTTTGTTCTGCCGCTACCTGCCTTTGTAAAAAGTCCCTCTCCAGCTTTCCTGTAGGTCCCCTTCAGGAACTGGAAGACTGCAATAATGTCTCCCCAGAGGCTTCTCTTCTGCAGGCTGAACAGACTGAACTCTCTCAGTCGGTCCTTGTAGGTAAAGTGCTCCAGCCCTCTGATCAGCTTCGTGGCCCTCTTCTGGACCTGCTCCAACAGCTCCATGTCCTTCTTATATTGGGGTTCCCAAAACTGGATGCAGTACTCCAGGTGGGGTCTCATGAGAGCAGAGTAGAGGGGCAGAATCACCTCCCTTGACCTACTAGCCACACTTCTTCTGATGCAGCCTGGGATACAGTTGGCTTTCTGGGCTGCAAGCTCACACTCCTGGCTCATGTTATCAACCAACACTCCAAGTCCTTCTCCTCTGGACTGCTCTCAAGCCATTCTCCACTCAGCCTGTATTTGTGCTTGGGATTGCCCCTACCCAGGTGCAGGACCTTGCACTTAGCCGTGTTGAACTTTATAAGGTTGGCATGGGCCCACCTCTCCAGCCTGTCCAGGTCCCTCTGGATGGCATCCCTTCCTTCCAGGGTGCCAACCACACCACCCAGCATGGTGTCATCTGCAAACTTGCTGAGGGTGCACTCAATGCTCTTGTCCATGTCACCAGCAGAGATGTTAAATAGTACTGGTCCCAGTACTCATCCCTGGGGATCACCACTCATCCCTGGTTTTCATTTGGACATTGAACAGTTGACCGCAATTCTCTGAGTGTAACCATCCAGCCAATTCCTTATCCATCAAATCCACGTTTCTCCAGCTTAGTGGCCAGTATGTCATGCGGGACAGTGTCAAATGCTTTGCACAAGTCCAGGTAGATGGCGTCAGTAGCTCTTCCCTTATCCACCGAAGCTGTAACTTCATCATAAAAAGTCACCAAATTGGTGAGGTTCAATTTGCCCTTGGTAAAGCCATGTTGGTTACCAACAACCACCACGTCCTCATTCTCCATATGCCTTAGGAAAGCCTTCAAGAGGATCTGCTCCATGATCTTGCCAGGCACAGAGGGGAGACTGACTGGCCAATAGTTTCCTGGGTCTTCCTTTTTCCCCTTTTTGAAAATGGGGGTTATGTTTCCTCTTTTCAGGTCAGCCACAACTTCACCAGACTTCACCATGACCTTTCAAATATGATGGATAGTAGTTTGGCAACTTCATCTGCCAGTTCTCTCA